>NC_050086.2:13973300-13985800 GCF_009764565.3 Dermochelys coriacea | reverse complement strand
TCCACTTCCTGGACACTACGGTGCTAATAAGCGATGGTCACATAAACACCACCCTATATCGGAAACCTACTGACCGCTATTCCTACCTACATGCCTCTAGCTTTCATCCAGATCATACCACTCGATCCATTGTCTACAGCCAAGCGCTACGATATAACCGCATTTGCTCCAACCCCTCAGACAGAGACAAACACCTACAAGATCTCTATCATGCATTCCTACAACTACAGTACCCACCTGCTGAAGTGAAGAAACAGATTGACAGAGCCAGAAGAGTACCCAGAAGTCACCTACTACAGGACAGGCCCAACAAAGAAAACAACAGAACGCCACTCGCCATCACCTTCAGCCCCCAACTAAAACCCCTCCAACGCATCATCAAGGATCTACAACCTATCCTGAAGGATGAGCCATCGCTCTCTCAGATCTTGGGAGATAGACCAGTCCTTGCTTACAGACAGCCCCCCAATCTGAAGCAAATACTCACCAGCAACCACACACCACACAACAGAACCACTAACCCAGGAACCTATCCTTGCAACAAAGCCCGTTGCCAACTCTGTCCACATATCTATTCAGGGGATACCATCATAGGGCCTAATCACATCAGCCACACTATCAGAGGCTCCTTCACCTGCGCATCTACCAATGTGATATATGCCATCATGTGCCAGCAATGCCCCTCTGCCATGTACATTGGCCAAACTGGACAGTCTCTACGTAAAAGAATGAATGGACACAAATCAGACGTCAAGAATTATAACATTCAAAACCAGTTGGAGAACACTTCAATCTCTCTGGTCACTCGATCACAGACCTAAGAGTGGCTATACTTCAACAAAAAAGCTTCAAAAACAGACTCCAACGAGAGACTGCTGAATTGGAATTAATTTGCAAACTGGATACAATTAACTTAGGCTTGAATAGAGACTGGGAATGGATGAGTCATTACACAAAGTAAAACTATTTCCCCATGGTATTTCTCCCTCCCACCCCACCCCCCACTGTTCCTCTGATATTCTTGTTAACTGCTGGAATTAGCCTACCTGCTTGTCACCATGAAAGGTTTTCCTCCTTCCCCCCCCTGCTGTTGGTGATGGCTTATCTTAAGTGATCACTCTCCTTACAGTGTGTATGATAAACCCATTGTTTCATGTTCTCTGTGTGTGTGTATATAAATCTCTCCTCTGTTTTTTCCACCAAATGCATCCGATGAAGTGAGCTGTAGCTCACGAAAGCTTATGCTCTAATAAATTTGTTAGTCTCTAAGGTGCCACAAGTACTCCTTTACATTTATTTATATACACACACATATATACATATATACACATATAGAAATGCACACACACATATATAGACAAATACATATATAAACACACACAAATATACACACATATATTTGTATATATTTGTGTGTTTGTGTATATATATATATTTGTGTGTATACACATGTATATGTGTGTATATATGTTTCTGTCTATATATAGGTATGTGTGTATAAATATATATATATCTACATATGTTTTTGTGTATATATATATGTGTGTTTGTATTAATATGTGTGTGTGTATATATGTGTGTGTGTGTTTGTCTGAGTATATATATGTGTGTGTTTGTATATATGTGTGTATATATATGTGTTTTGTGTATATATATGTGTGTGTATGTTTATATATATGTATATCTACACAGACATATATACAAACAAATATATATACATAAATACACACACACATATATATACAACCATATATATATACACACACACATATATATAGATATATAAATATAAATGCATATATATACACACAAATATATATACACACACATATATATACACACACATATTCACACACATAGATGTAAACACACATACTCACACATATATATGTGTGTGAATATATATATGTGTGTGTATATATATATAAACATACACACACACATATATGGGACTTTGTTTATAGATACATTTGTGTATTTATACATATATATATGTCTGTGTGTGTGTATGTATATCTATAGATATATGTGTGTGTGGGTGTGTGTATATAGATATATGTGTATATTTTTGTGTGTGTATGTATGTAAATATATATATTTAGATATATGTGTGTGTGTATGTATTTATATATATGTGTGTGTGTATATATATATGTGGATGTATATATAAATAAATATGTGTGTGTGTATATATATGTATATATATAGATATATGTGAGTGTGTATGGATATATACATAGATATATATGTGTGTGTGTGTGTATCTATGTATATATTTATATATATTTAGATATATATGTGTGTGTATGTGTATATATGATGTGTCTTGTTTGTGTATATATGTGTGTATATATATATATAAATATGTGTGTGTATATTTATGTGTGTGTGTATATATATTTTGTGTGTATGTGTATATATATAAACACACATACACACATCTACACATACACATAAATATTCACACACGAACACATATATACACACACACATATATATACATGCACACATGTATAAATATGTATACATATATACACACACATATATTTGCACACACACACATATATGTGTATGTGTATAAATGTGTGTGGTTGTATATATATAAACATACACACACACATATATATGAGTCTGTGTGTATATATATGTCTGTTTGTATATATATATACAATATATATATATTTGTGTGTATATATATACAGAGTGAGATATGTGTGGGTGTGTGTATATATATATATATATATATATATATATATATATATATATATATATATATATTTGTGCGTGTATATATATGTATATTAATGTGTGTATATATTTTTGTGTGTATATATATGTGTGTGTGTATATATAAACATACACACACACATATATGGGTCTGTGTGTATATATATGTGTGTATGTATACATATATATTTCTGTGTGTGTTTATGTATATCTATAGACATATGTGTCTGTTTTTGTGTGTGTATGTATGTAAATATTTATATGTGTGTGTATGTATTTATATATATTTCTCTGTGTGTGTGTATATATATGTGGGAGTATGTATATATATATATAAATATATGTGTGTGTGTATATATATATGTCTAAACACATGTGTTTGTGTATATATATGTGTGTGTATCTGTATATAGATGTAACCACACATATATACACACACACATGTATATATACACACACACAGACAAAAACACACAAATATATATATATACACAGACACATATATACATATAAATGCATATATATATATACACACACACATATATTCACAAACATATACACACACATATATATACACACAAATATATATATATACACAAATTCAGATATAAATATACACATAGAAACAGAAGCTCATATATATGTGTATGTGTATATGTATACACACACATATATATACACACACACATATATACACATATATATACACACACATATATATACACACATGCATATATATATATGCACACATATATGTGTGTGTATATATGTATGTTTCTATACATACATATGCGTTTGGTAATATATGTATATATATATGTGTGTGTGTATATGTGTGTGTGTATATATACCTAAACACACATATATATATGCAAACACACACACATATTCGTGTGCGTATATGTGTGTGTATGTATATGTTTGTGTATATACATATATACACACACACGCATATATGTGTGTATATATATGTGTTTGTGTGTATATATATGTGTGGGTATATATATTTACATGTGTGTATATATATGTATATATGTGTTTTTATATATGTGTGTGTACATATGTGAGTGAGTATATATATATGTATGTATATGTGTGTATGTGTGCATATGTGTGAGTTTATATGTATATGTGTGTCTGTGTGTATTTATATATACACACAAATACACACACACATAAATATTTATCTACACACACACATATATATACACACACATAAACGCACACATATATATGTGTGTGTGTATATATATGTGTGTGTGTATATATATATATATATATATATATATATATATATATATAAAACCATACACACACACACATATATGGGTCTGTGTGTACACATATCTGTGTGCGTATACATATATATATATATATGTCTGTGTGTGTATGTGTAAATATAGATATGTGTGTGTGTTTGTGTGTATCTATGTATATATATATTTAGATATATATGTTTGTGTGTATGTGTATATGTATGATGTGTGTTTATATATATATGTTATATAAATATACATAAATATAAATATATTTGTGTGTATATTTATTTTTGTGTATACATAGTGTGTGTGTATTGGAATATATATACACACACATACACACACATATATATTCACACGCACATATATACACACACGTATAGATACACACACAGATAAATATACACACGCACGCATATATATACACACAAACCAATATATACATGCACACTTATATATAAACACATATATATATGCACACACACATACATATATATACACAAACATATTCACACACATATATAGAATATCAGGGTTGGAAGGGACCCCAGAAGGTCATCTAGTCCAACCCCCTGCTCAAAGCAGGACCAAGTCCCAGTTAAATCATCCCAGCCAGGGCTTTGTCAAGCCTGACCTTAAAAACCTCTAAGGAAGGAGATTCTACCACCTCCCTAGGTAACGCATTCCAGTGTTTCACCACCCTCTTAGTGAAAAAGTTTTTCCTAATATCCAATCTAAACCTCCCCCATTGCAACTTGAGACCATTACTCCTCGTTCTGTCATCTGCTACCATTGAGAACAGTCTAGAGCCATCCTCTTTGAAACCCCCTTTCAGGTAGTTGAAAGCAGCTATCAAATCCCCCCTCATTCTTCTCTTCTGCAGACTAAACAATCCCAGCTCCCTCAGCCTCTCCTCATAAGTCATGTGCTCTAGACCCCTAATCATTTTCGTTGCCCTTCGTTGTACTCTTTCCAATTTATCCACATCCTTCCTGTAGTGTGGGGCCCAAAACTGGACACAGTACTCCAGATGAGGCCTCACCAGTGTCGAATAGAGGGGAACGATCACGTCCCTCGATCTGCTCGCTATGCCCCTACTTATACATCCCAAAATGCCATTGGCCTTCTTGGCAACAAGGGCACACTGCTGACTCATATCCAGCTTCTCGTCCACTGTCACCCCTAGGTCCTTTTCCGCAGAACTGCTGCCGAGCCATTCGGTCCCTAGTCTGTAGCGGTGCATTGGATTCTTCCATCCTAAGTGCAGGACCCTGCACTTATCCTTATTGAACCTCATTAGATTTCTTTTGGCCCAATCCTCCAATTTGTCTAGGTCCTTCTGTATCCTATCCCTCCCCTCCAGCGTATCTACCACTCCTCCCAGTTTAGTATCATCCGCAAATTTGCTGAGAGTGCAATCCACACCATCCTCCAGATCATTTATGAAGATATTGAACAAAACGGGCCCCAGGACCGACCCCTGGGGCACTCCACTTGACACCGGCTGCCAACTAGACATGGAGCCATTGATCACTACCCGTTGAGCCCGACAATCTAGCCAGCTTTCTACCCACCTTATAGTGCATTCATCCAGCCCATACTTCCTTAACTTGCTGACAAGAATGCTGTGGGAGACCGTGTCAAAAGCTTTGCTAAAGTCAAGAAACAATACATCCACTGCTTTCCCTTCATCCACAGAACCAGTAATCTCATCATAAAAGGCGATTAGATTAGTCAGGCATGACCTTCCCTTGGTGAATCCATGCTGACTGTTCCTGATCACTTTCCTCTCCTCTAAGTGCTTCAGGATTGATTCTTTGAGGACCTGCTCCATGATTTTTCCAGGGACTGAGGTGAGGCTGACCGGCCTGTAGTTCCCAGGATCCTCCTTCTTCCCTTTTTTAAAGATGGGCACTACATTAGCTTTTTTCCAGTCATCCGGGACTTCCCCCGTTCGCCACGAGTTTTCAAAGATAATGGCCAAGGGCTCTGCAATCACAGCCGCCAATTCCTTCAGCACTCTCGGATGCAATTCGTCCGGCCCCATGGACTTGTGCACGTCCAGCTTTTCTAAATAGTCCCTAACCACCTCTATCTCTACAGAGGGCTGGCCATCTCTTCCCCATTTTGTGTTGCCCAGCACAGCAGTCTGGGAGCTGACCTTGTTAGTGAAAACAGAGGCAAAAAAAGCATTGAGTACATTAGCTTTTTCCACATCCTCTGTCACTAGCTTGCCTCCCTCATTCAGTAAGGGGCCCACACTTTCCTTGGCTTTCTTCTTGTTGCCAACATACCTGAAGAAACCCTTCTTGTTACTCTTGACATCTCTTGCTAGCTGCAGCTCCAGGTGCGATTTGGCCCTCCTGATATCTTTCCTACATGCCCGAGCAATATTTTTATACTCTTCCCTGGTCATATGTCCAACCTTCCACTTCTTGTAAGCTTCTTTTTTATGTTTAAGATCCGCTAGGATTTCACCATTAAGCCAAGCTGGTCGCCTGCCATATTTACTATTCTTTCGACTCATCGGGATGGTTTGTCCCTGTAACCTCAACAGGGATTCCTTGAAATACAGCCAGCTCTCCTGGACTCCCTTCCCTTTCATGTTAGTCCCCCAGGGGATCCTGGCCATCTGTTCCCTGAGGGAGTCAAAGTCTGCTTTCCTGAAGTCCAGGGTCCGTATCCTGCTGCTTACCTTTCTTCCCTGCGTCAGGATCCTGAACTCAACCAACTCATGGTCACTGCCTCCCAGATTCCCATCCACTTTTGCTTCCCCCACTAATTCTACCCGGTTTGTGAGCAGCAGGTCAAGAAAAGCGCTCCCCCTAGTTGGCTCTCATATATATACACAAACATACACACAAACATATATGTCTTTTTGTATATATATGTCTGTATTTCTGTGTATATATATAAACATACGCAAACACATAAATATGGGTCTTTGTGTATATATGTGTGTAAATACATATATATACTTGTCTGTGTTTTTATGTTTATATTTATAGAGAGATATGTGTGGGTGTATGTTTATTTGTAGATATATGTTTGTGTGTATTTATATATAGAGAGAGATATATGTGTGTGTTTGTGTGTGTATCTATGTATATATATATTTAGATATATGTGTGTGTGTACATATATATATGTGTGTGTGTGTGCTTATATATATTTATATATATATTTGTGTGTATATATTTGTGTGTGTATGTTTATATACATACACACATATATACACACACACATATACACACACATAGAGATACACACACACATATAAATATACACACATGGACACATATATACACACACAGACACACACACATATGCACACACACATATATACATACACACAAATATTTATATATATACATACATATATACACAGACAAACATATATATATATACAAACACATATATATACACACACAAACACACATATATACACAAACATAGATAAACACACTCACATATATACACACACATATACATATATATGTTTGTGTGTATATGTGTGTTTCTATATATGTGTGTGTGTTTCCATATATATGTATTTTTATATATACTCACACATATATATAAACATATACACACATATGCACACACATATATATACGCAAACATATTCACACACATATATATAAACAGACATATATTTATTCACAGACACACATATATGTGTGTACTTATATATATATGTGTGTGTGTATATATGTATTTATGTTTATATATACATATATGTGTGTATATATATGTGTGTGTGTATATATAACTGTCTATATATGTATATATGTGTGTGTATATATTTGGGGATGTGTGTATATATACACACACACACATACACACACACACATATGTGTGTGTATGTGTTTGTACTTATATGTATATATATATCTGTGTGTATGTTTGTGTCTTTGTGTGTTTGTGTGTGTAAATATGTGTTTGTGTGTGTTTATATATATGTGTGTATATATATATGTGTGTGTTTATATATCTGTGTGTGTACGTATATATATATATGTGTCTATATATGTGTGTGTATATCTATACACTCACACACACATATATACACACACACATATATATTTGTATGTGTGTGAATATATATGTCTGTGTATATATATTATGTGTGTTTCTATGTGTGTGTATATGTATGTGTGTGAGTATATATGTGTGTGTCTATATTTGTGTTTTTCTGTGTTTATATATATGTGTGTGTACATATGTGTGTTTCCGTGTGTGTGTATGTATATGTGTATGTGTTTTTATATAAGTCTGTGTTTTTGTGTATATATATGTGTGTGTATGTTTATTTAGGTATGCATGTATATATGTATGTGTGTGTATATATATAGTGTGTATGTTTGTATATGTTTGTGTATATATCTATGTTTGTTTCTCTGTGTATATATATATACAGAAACATAAACACACACATGAACATATATATACACATAGAAATATAAACACACACGTAGATATATACACAAACATATTCGCAAACAGATATATATACTAACACATACACATTCATATATATCTTTGCGTGTGTGTCTACATATATTTGTGTGTGTCTCTATATATATGTGTTTATCTATACATGTATAAATATGTGTATGTACATATATATATATATATATATATATATATATATATATATATATATATATATGTCCATGTGGTTGTGTGTATATATATATGTGTATGTGTATATATGTTTGTGTGTGTGAGTTAATATATATATGCTTGTGTGTGAATATATATGTGTGTGTATATAACATATATTTGTGTGTGTCTCTATATATGTGAGTGTTTATCTATACATGCATAAATATGTGTATGTACATATATATATATATATATATAACATGTATAAATGTATGTATGTATGTGTTTGTATATATAAATGTGTGTATGTTTGTGTATGTATATGTGTGTGTATGTATATGCATATATGTGTGTGTGTGTATGTGTGTATGTATGTATATATATACAGACACACACAAATATATGTTTATACACACACACACATATATATGTGTGTTTCTGTGTGTATATATATGTGTTAGTGTGTATATATATGTATATACACATATGTTTTGGTTTGTGTATATATGTTTGTGTGTGTGTATATATATGTTTGTGTATGTATATATGTATATATATGTGTGTGTGTATATAAATGTGTGTATATATATCTGTGTTTGTATATGTGTATATGTATATATACACACACATATATACACACACATATATACATATATAAACACACCTTTCTATATACACACAAACACACATATATATATACACACATATGTATATATACACACACAGACATATATATGCATATACACATACATGTGTGTGTCCGTGTATGTATGTATATATACATATATAGTTTGTGAATATAAATGTGTGTTTGTGTGCATATATGTGTCTCTGTGTGTATATATATACAAATACACACACATACCTGTATATACACAACACATATACAGATACATATATATACACACACACATATATACACATACACACAAACACATAGATATATACACAGACATATATGCACACACACACATCTATACACACAAACACATATATACATATACACACACACATATGTACGCACAAACATACGTATGTATATTTATAAACACATATATACACACACACACACATATATAAAAGCACACATATATATAGAATATATATATGCGTGTGTATGTATATATGTGTGTGTCTATATATATGTGTATATATGATAGTGTTTATGTGTATGTATATGTATATATATGTGTGTGGTTATATACATGTGTATATATGTGTGTATGTATATATGTGTGTGTATTTGTATATATATACACAAACACATATATATAAACACACACATATATGTACAAATACACATATATAAAAGTATACACACACATATGTATATACACACACAAACACACAAGTATGAAAACACAAAAACATATACTTGTCTGTGTGTGCATATATACATATCTGTGTGTATATGTGTGTGTGTGTTTATATGTGTATGTGTATATTTGTATGTGTGTATATATGTGTGTGTGTGTCTATATATATGTGGGTATATATATATATATATATAAGTCTTTGTATATATATGTGTATGTATATGTATATATACATATGTATGTATACACAGACATTATATATACAAACACACACATATATATGTGCACACATATATATAAATATATTCACTCAAACATATATATACACACAAACACACACACATATGTACACATATATATATACACACACATGTGTGTGTGTATTTATGTATAATTATGTGTGTGTGTATATATATGTGTGTATATGTGTGCGTGTGTGGATATACAAATATGTGTGTGTATGTAAATATCTATTTGTGTGTTTGTGTTTATATATATTAACACATACACAGACATATCTACGCGCACACACATATATACACAAACACATATACATACACACACAAGACATATATATATACACAGACAAATATATATATGTGTGTGTATATATGTGTGTGTATATGTGTGTGTATATATGATTTTGTGTATATGTTAGTGTGTGTATTATATTGGTGTGTATGTATATATATTTTTGTGTGTATATTTATTTGTGTGTATACTGTATATATATGTGTGCGTGTATATATATGTGTCTGTGAATGTGAATGTATATATATGTGTGTGTGTGTATATATCTTTGTATGTATATATATATATATATAGATACATATATGTGTGTTTATGTATATATATAGATATATATATATATATATGTGTGTGTGCATGTATGTATATAAATATATAGATAGATATATATGGGTGTGTGTATGTATGTATATACGTGTTTGTGTGTGTGTGTGTTTATATATGTGTGAATATATATATGTTTGAGTGTATATATGTATATACACACACATATATATAACACACACATACATATACAAACACATATATATAAACACACACAAACACACATATATAAACACAGACACATATACACACAGACACATATATACACACACATATATACACACACATATATGTTTGCATGTGTGTGTCTATATATGTGTGTGTCTGTGTGTTTATATATATACAAACACATATATATATACACTCATAAATATACATTCACACACATTTATATATACACACACAGATATATATACCCACACACACACATATAGACACACTCACACACATATATATATGCATACAAACATACATATATATAAACGCTCATATATATGCACACATATACATATATATATATAGACACATATATACACATATACACACAGACAAATATATATACAAACACACACACACATATCTACATATATATACAAACACACACACATATATATGCACACACACAGATGTGTGTGTGTGTATATTTATGTATATATATGTGTGTGTGTATATATATTTGTGTGTGTATGTATATATATATACACGCATGCATATATACAAACACACACATATGTGTCTTTGTGAATATATATATATATATATGTTTATTTGTATATATATGCATTTGTTTTTGTGTGTGTATATATGTGTGTGTGTATATATCTGTGTGTATATATATATTTGGGTGAATCTTGGTGTGTGTGTATGTGTATATTTATTTATATACAGACACACATATACACACAAACACATGTATAAACTCACATATATACAAATACACACATATAATCACACAGATAGATATAAACACTCACATATACATACACAAATAGACACAGAAATATGTATTAATATATGCACACACATAAGTATATATATACACACACACACAAATATATATACATATATACACACACACATATATACACACACACACATATATATTCACACACATATATGTGTGTGTGTGTTCTTATGTATGTGTTTGTTTGTTTATATATACACACATATAAATACACACACACATATATATACATATGCACAAATACATATATAGATACATATATACATATATAGATACACAAACACACACACATGTACAGAAATGCAAACATATAGATATACATATATACACACACATTTATATGTGTGCGTGTATATATGTGTCTGTGTATGTGTGTATATATGTGTGTGTATATATATACACACACACATATGTGTATGTATATATATGTTTGTGCGTGTATATATATGTGTGTGTGTGCATGTATATATGTGTACGTCTGTATATGCGTCTGAATATGTTTGTTTATATATGTGTATTTGTGTCTGTGTGTATATATATATGTGTGCATATGTTTGTGCATATCTGTGTGTGTTTATGTATCTATATGTGTGTGTGTATATATGTATATATGTTTGTGTATATACATGTGTTCGTGTATACATATGTTTGTTTGTGTATATATATATGTTTGTGTATATATTTGTGTATATATATGTCTTTGTGTATACCTACGTGTGTATATATATTCGTTTGTGTATGTGTATGCATTTGTGTACATATGTGTACACATTT
>NC_050086.2:13970776-13973100 GCF_009764565.3 Dermochelys coriacea | reverse complement strand
TGTGTGTGTATATATATGTTCATGTTATATATATATATATGAGTGTTTGTGTGTATATATATATATGTATATATATGTGTGTTCATATATATTTGTGTGTATATATGTGTGTGTGTGTATATATGGGTGTGTGTGTATATATATGCCTGTGTGTATATATATGTGTGTATGTGTGTGTATATATATGTATGTGTGTGTATGTGTGTGTGTGTATATACATGTGTGTGTCTGTATATTTTTGTTTATATATATGTGTGTGTGTATATTTATGTGTCTGTTTGTATATTTCTGTGTGTATGTGTGTGTGTATATATATGTATGTTTCTGTGTGTATATATAGTCTGCGTTTGTGTATATACATATGTCTTTGTGTGTATATATTTGTTTTTGTGTGTGTGTATATATATATATATGTGTATATGTATATATGTGTGTGTGTATATATATGTCCGTGTCTACGTGTGTGTATTTATATATCTGTCCCTGTATATATATTTGTTTGTTTTCACATATATGTGTGTGTTTGTGTGTATATATATATGTATGTGTTTGTGTGTGTGTATATATATATGTGAGTGTGTGTGTATATATATGTGTGTGTATATATGTGTGTTTGTGTGTATATGTGTGTGTATTTATATATGTGTGTGTCTGTGTATATATATTGTGTGTGTGTATATATGTATGTGTGTGTATATATATATGTATATGTGTGTGTGTGTGTATATAAATGTGTGTGTATATATTTGTGTATATATATATGTGTGCAGGTGTATATATATTATATATATATATATATATATATGAGTGTGTGTATATATATGTGTGCATATATATATGTGTGTGTATATATATGTGTGTGTTTGTATATATATGAGTGTGTGTGTGTGTATATGTGTGTATATATATGTGTGTATGTGTGTATGTGTATGTGTGTATATGTGTGTATATATGCATTTGTGTTTATATATATATGTGTTTGTATGTGTGTGTATATTTGTGTGTGTATAGATATGTGTCTGTTTGTATATTTCTGTGTGTGTATGTGTGTATATTTGTGTGTATGTATATATATGTGTGAAAGTTTGTATATATTGGTGTGTGTCTCTGTATATATATGTTTGTGTTTTTATATATGTATGTGTGTATGTATATATGTGTGAGTATATATATGTGTGTGTGTTTGTTTGAGTATATATATATTTGTGTAAGTATATATATAGTGTGTGTATATATATGTTTGTGTATATATGTGTGTGTGTATATATTTGAGTGAATTGTATTGCAGGGAGGTGTATAGGGGTCCTATTAGATTAGAAGATAGAGGCCCAGATGCATATGTTTGCCTAGGACTCAGTGACATATATATACACATATATATACACACACATATACACACACACCTATATATATATATATATACACACACATATATATTCAATCACACATATATATGTTTGTGTGTGTGTGTATATATGTTTGTGTGTATATATATATTTATATATTTCTGTGTATATGTGTGTATGTATATATAAGTGTGTGTGTTTATATATGTATATATATGTGTGTGTGTTTATATATACACAGTTATATACACACAAACATATATGCATATATTTATACACTCACACGTATATACACACCTATATATACAGACACACACAAATATATACACAGACACATACATATATATACCCACACACACAAATATATATACACACACACACATAGACACATGCACACACAAACCCATACAGACTCTTACATATTTATATACAAACACATATATATACTCACACACACATACACAAACATATCTATACACACACACACATATACACCCACACACACAGATATATATACTCACACACATACACACACACACATATATATGTATATGTATAGACACACACACACATATATATATACACACACAAATACATATATCTATATATATACACACACACAAACCCACACATATATATACACACGTATATATAGACACACACAAACAAACAAATATATGTATACACACAGAAACACATATATATACACACACACACTCATATATATACACACACAGACATATATAAACACACAGACACAGACACACATATATACACATATATATACACACTCTCAGACAAACATATATACACACACATACACTCATATATACACACACACTGATATACATACAAACATACACACACATATATAGAGACACACACATATATATATACACACAGACACATATATACATGCACATACGTACATATATACACACACATACATATATATTTACACACACACTCATATATATA
>NC_050086.2:13535207-13571457 GCF_009764565.3 Dermochelys coriacea | reverse complement strand
TTAATTGGATCCAGTTTTACAGAGCTAAGACAATAATTTATTTGACTAATTGTGCCTTTCTTTTCTTTGGTGAATTGTCTGCAAGAAGCCTAGGATTTTGCTGTTCAAAGTGATTTGCCAGATCATTTCTGCCCATAATTCCTGGTCTCCATGTTTTTGGTTTGCGGTTCACTGAGCATGTTGAATAGCCAAAATTTAAAAAAAAATCAAATTGGGTTGGTTAGTTTTGGATACATGGGTCATATAGTATTGTTTCTCCTCCCTGATTGACTAAGCAGAACTCTGAGATTCAGGTTTTCTAAAGTCAAAATGTGCTTTCCACAGACAGTCCCTGGTGTCCCTTCAAATTTGCTGTCTCCATAAACGTTCATGCCAGTAAACTCATTTGCTAGATGAGCAGAAAGCCAAGACAAAAGGAAGTTCATGGGGGGGAGGGGGAAGCTTCCTCTTTTACTTGACTGAATATTCAAGGAAAATGTTTTGCCTAGCTCCACAGTTTTAGGTCTTCATCCTGCAC
This sequence comes from Dermochelys coriacea, assembly GCF_009764565.3. NCBI lineage: Eukaryota > Metazoa > Chordata > Testudines > Dermochelyidae > Dermochelys > Dermochelys coriacea. Next base: position 13,570,940 of record NC_050086.2, on the reverse strand, counting down.
TGAGATCAGCCCCCATGTGGGAAAACTTACAGAACTGGAGCATCCTCAATCCATACATTTTCTAAAAGACACACTCTGGCTCAGCCACAAGTTGTTGGATTGTAGGAACTGTAGTGTGAAGTTCAATGGCCTGGAGTACGCAGGAGGTCAGAGTGGCCCTTTCTGGTTTCAAAATCTATGAATTGATCTATGAATCAAGGGCCTGATCCTGCAAGGTTCTATGTGCCTTCTTAGAGTCTCTGGGCTCAGGGGTGTCAGTTTCATCTCCCTGCACCACATATGCAGGCTTCATGCAGGGAGAGTGGCTTTTTGAACAAAAATCACCCTCTTCCTGGTGTAAAGTTCCGGAGCAATAATAATTTGTGCTAATATTTTTGGGTAGTCATTCACACACAACATATACAAAGGGTGGGGGATACATACATGTTTTGGCACTTTTTGGAAATCAGAACAATAAACTGTGTGGTTTAACATATGGAATAGGTCCCAAGAGTGTAGGATGGGCATTTGTAGATAGATTTTTATACATTTGAAGAAATAAAATAAATACAATGCAAATATTTTCAAATCTATTGACCAAGGTGATGATTTTATACTACAGTAGAACCTCAGAGTTACGAACATCTCAGGAATGGAGGTTGTTTGTAACTCTGAAACTCTGAACAAAGCTTTTATAGTTCTTTCAAAAGTTTACAACTGAATATTGACTTAATACAGCTTTGCAACTTTACTATGCAGAAGAAAAATGCTGCTTTCCCTTTATTTTTTTAGTAGTTTATGTTTAACACAGCGCTGTACTGTATTTGGTTTTTTTGTTGGTTTGTTTGGTTTCTGCTGCTGCTGCCTGATTGCATACTTCCAGTTCCAAAGGAGGCCTGTGGTTGACCCGTCAGCTCGTACCTCTGGTGTTCGTAACTCTGAGGTTCTAGTGTAGCACCTACTATAAAATCCAAACTACTAGAAGGTCCCATGTGAGTTCAAGGCCTCATTACGCTAGGTGATTTACAAACACATAACAAGAGAGAGTCCCTGCCCCAAAGATCTTATAGTCTAAATAGATAAACTGGTGAAAGGTGATAGCGGAAACTGGCAGAGTGGGGAGGTGATTTGCCCAAAGTCACACAACAGGTCAGTGGCAAATCTGGGATTTCCCTTCCTTCCCCCATTCCTCCAAGTTGTAGTTAAAAGTAATACAATAATCTTCCTTTCAATTGATATACATGGAACTGCTCCAGAAACACTCACGTTCCTTTAAGTTACTTGAACAAAATGACTTTATTAGATTGAATGCCAGAAGAAGCAATGATGATTTGATTTTTATTGCCAAGTGCATCCTGGACTAGTAATGTAGGAAATTTATTTCGATGTGCTGCAAATACAGGCTCCTCAGATGTCCATAGTTCAGTCAGAGGCAGCTGCAGCTGCTGTGTGAAATTGGAGAGGAATTGCATATTGGGGGGGGGTGTATTTAATGCAGAGACAAATCTCCAGGAAAATTCATTGATGTGGTTTAAGTGATGGGATTTATCATTCCATTCAAATTCTCAAACTCACAGCTCTCCTCGCTATCTCACCAGTGTGGCAGTTATAATTGGTTTCTTTCACATTTCCCCATGAAGTTCATCTGCAGTGATGGGAAGAAAATAAAGGTGAAAGCCAAGAGGAGGCTGCGATTAAAAGCTGAACAGTGGACTAATGTATTGCCTATATTAGAAACAATCTGACATTTAGAACTGGGAGACGCTCAGGATATGTCGGCACTGCAGGTAAGCTCCCATGGCTGGCCTGTGTAAGCTGGCTCCGGCTCCCGCTGTGGGGCTATAAAATTGCAGTGTAGATGTTTGGGCTTGGAGTGGATCCCTGGCCCACTTCCCTCTCACGGGGTCCCAGAGCCTGGCCTCCAGTCTAAGTTCAGACTCTACAGTGCAGTTTTACAAACCTGAAAGCCTCTGTCAGCTGACACAGGCCAGCCGCGAGTGTTTAAATGGTGCAGTGTAGATGTACCCTCAAAGGCCCTTTTGTAAGGACCTAGCATGAAGAAGCCCAGCACAAGGCCAGTGCATTACTTACACATAAGAGGGACTTAAGTGATGTATCTCTTATGTGCTGTGGCTGAGGACGTGTCTACACTGCAATCAGAGGTGTGGCTGCAACACGTAGAGACAGACCCGAGCTAGCTTTGATCTAGCAGCTCCAGTAACAATAGCAGTGAAGCTGCACAAGCCCACCTGGGACCTTGGGTATGTAGTTGAGCATTACCCCAAGCTGCCACTGCATCACTGCTATTGTCATTGGAGGTGGCTGGATCAAAGCGAGCTTGGGTCTGTCTATACGTGCTGCAGTCACACCTCTGAGTACAGTGTATAGATACACTAAGACAGTCCTAGTGTGAATTAGAGCAGCCCATGGGATACTCTAAGTTAAACCAGCCGGCTATGGCCTGTAAGGGGCCGTATAATTTTGTAGCTAGGATCTGGATGCGACTTATTCGGGTGGCCAGCCCAAGCTGCTGTGGCCACATTGATATTTTTAGCACACTAGCTCAATCAGAGCTAGCACGCTTATGTCTGCCTGAGCTGGGAATTACACCTCTCAGCTGCCACGTAGACGGACCCAGAGAGGCTAAAAGGAAGCTATGAGGCTACTGGCTCAGGCATTCATAATAACTGATCCCTGCTGGTGCAGTGATTTCCTTTGAGATCCTGCCAGTGTTTTGTGTGTGATTGCCTGTCCCTGCAAATGCTAGCCCACGAGGAGGTACATCTTCCAGTCTACGAGTGAGTTGCAGGCAATGAGCTACATATTTAAAGTCTCTGCTGGGGTCAGCTTTGACCCACTAGGTGGCACTGTTCCCCTGAGACAGGACTGAAGCAACACCTCAGTTTTGCACAGAGGGCGGCGCTGTGCTGCAGAACACGCTGATGACCTGGTGCTGACACGTGGTCTAAGTGAAACGCAGTGGGGTGACGGTGCCATTGAGAAATACCATGGGATCTTGAATGGCCCCAAGAGACCAGGATGCCAAGGGCTTGATCAATCTGATGATTTAGTTGGGGCTGGTCCTGCTCTGAGCAGGGGGTTGGACTAGATGACCTCCTGAGGTCTCTTCTAACCCTAATCTTCTATCATTCTATGATTCTAAATGCCTCTCGTTGACTTCAATGAACTTTAGATCAGGCCCCAGGTTTCCACTTCACCTGCAAGTCAATGTCTCCACACCCCAGTGACCCCTTGCACCACACTTGGGTGTGGGATTCAATATAGACTCAGAGGGAACAGCACCATCGACTGAAACACCAGCACCTCTCCCTCTTTCACCCTGGGTTTTCTTTGGAGATTGCCCAGCCAAACACTGAGTAGAGTCCAGGGTAGCTTATAAAATCCCAAAAGACCACAGGCCCTTTCAGAACCTACAAACTGGCAGGAGACAAAAGAGGAGAGTGAGGGCTGCGGATAAAGCATGTGTTTGGGGACAGCAAAATCGCAGCTACGGTGTGGACACAGATCAAGTATTCCAGACCTGCGATGATAATCTGCCATAGCTGGGGAGCACCTTCTCCTATTATATCCACTGTAATCACTGTCCAGCAATTCACCACTATGGCTGTTTCATGCCTCCTCATGTCAGCCTAACAAAAATAAACATTATTTTAACCCAAACCATGGGGCAGATCCGCAACATGTAAGAATCAGTATAGCTCCATGGACATCAATGGAGCTAGGCCTATTTACCTCAGTGGAAGATGTGGCTCTTAGTCATTAGATTTTGCAGTATTATAATCATAAGTGGATGATGCTTCCTATTAACCTAGTATAAATGTAGCCTGGGCTAATAAACATTGACTTTATACCTATAAAGTTTATCTCACCCAGGATACTGTTATTACCTCATAAAAAGAAGCAGTTTCAATTTATCAGCTAATTAATTTCTTTATATTTTGTTTCATTCCCAAAAAGCTATAAAAAGGTAGTTTTGTGAAGGGGAAAACCAAAATTTTATCATATCCTGCCTGATACTGTGAGATTCTTTCTTTCTTTCTTTCTTTCTTTTCTTGAAGTTTGGTTCTGAAATGTTTACTAAAATATTTTGAACTTGTAAAAGATATTTGAGAACAATTGACATTTATGATGCTGGTATCCAGCCCACTGGCCTAAAACTTTAGATAGATAGATAGATAGATAGATTAGATATAGATCACTTTAAACAGTGACAAAATGTGATGTTAAATCACAATGGAATTCCTATATAATTGCATATTCTCTTTTCAGTAAGACCAAATTAATTCATTATGATTTGTGTTATTATGGAAAATGCCAAAAGAAATTAACAATGATTAATCAGGCACTTATTGCAAAGCATAACCTAGATTTCCCATCTCTCTGGCGAGACACAACCAAAAAAAACAGTACGTGGGTATTTCACAGCTGGTCACAAGTAGATAAAAAGAATATAAAAATGAAAATAAAATCAGTTGGCTGGATAAAAAGACTCTTGGGCAGAAAATACATATGAGTTAGACCTGAGATTGTTAGTGTGAACTAATAACAACCAAAGCTACCATTTGTCCTCTGGAGAAACAGCCTTGGGAACCATATTTTTCCCTTTACAGAGGAAGGTACGTACGTAATGACTCTCACTAGCAATTACATCCCAAAGCCTTTGGAATGAAGGCTGTGGGGCATTACAGTTTGGGCTAGATCCACAAATGGGACGTAGGCACAGCATTGCAATGCCTAACTTGTAGGCACCTTGCTGCCCAGTGGTAGCCACAGCACCAAGGAAGGCACCCAGGCTCCCTCTACAATGCACAGAGCGACTTAGGTGCCTAAGGCTAGGATTTACAAAAAACAGCACGCTGAACACAGAGCTACCTAAGCTAGCCAATAGGAAATGCCGAGGAGGGGGGTAGGGCTTAGGCCCCTAAATCCAGGCACCTCTCTCTGATTGGGCTGTGAATTCTCTCCTGGAGTTTGACACCTAAGCCCCTCCCCACAAAAAAACAAGGCGGAGAAGGTGGTGGTATCCCTCTCCCACTCAGCTGGGCTGGGGAATCCCTGTTCCAATGCACATTGCATTGGTTATACAAAGTGGGACAGCCTCAACAGGAGAAACTGAGGGAGCCCTTCCCAGAATATCCCAGACACTGAGGATTAGGTCATGGCCCAAGCCAAGCCACGGTCAGATCTCTTCTCACCTCAGGCAGAGGGGGGAACCGAACCGAGGGCCTCTGGCATCCCCCGGTGACTGCCATAACATGGGCCAAAACATAATGGAGTGGGGGCACAACCACTATGGCCTGCTCCCGTGTTGTTTGGCGTGGCACCTGATCCATCAGGCACCGCCTATTGGATTGGGCCCCACAGGCAAGACAGGCCTGGTCTGTGATGCCAAGTGGGGCTCAGATGTAAGCTAGGTTGCCCAGGTGCTCAGCCTGAGGCAGCTGTGCATGTGCTCCTTGGCAGATTTTTAGGCACTGATGGGACTTTACCAGAAGAAATTGCAGCACCCAGGGACATTGCAGGGTTTGGCAGCAGCTAAGCAGGGGTTTTGAGGATCTAAATTTGGGATTTAGGCACCTACAACGGCATTTAGGTGCTTAAATCCCATTGTGGATCTAGTCCTTTGTGTCTAGTACAATAGGCCTCTCCTCACAGCTGGCCCATAGGCATGGCTCTGCTAACTACTAGTCATAGAATGGCTCAGGACTGCAGCCGCTTCCTCCCATTAGCAGAACCCACCCCCAGAGCCAGAAGGGGAGGAACACCCTCCGTAGGGCCCCATTACCATCCTATCTGAGCACCGGACAATCCCTGATGTATTTGTCCTCCTGGCCCCCCGTGAGGTAGGGTGGTGCCATTTGCTCCAGATGGGGAACTGCACCACAGAGGGACCAAGGTGTGTAGGCACCTAAAGATGAGGATGGTTTTCTACCTGGTTTCTCAGAAGCACCTAAATGAATGGGAGTTAGATACATTGGTGCTGCTGCTGCTACTGTCTCTCCCTGCCTTTCTTTTGTCGGTAATCCTACTCCCTTTCTTGTTTTGGAGGCACAGTAGCTCTGAACTTTACCACACACTAAATCTTCCTCACAGGTAACCTCTAGGGACAGGTCAAAATGAGCACCACTAGGTGCCGTTTTGATTATTTTTGTAGTGCGATAGGTGTGCATGGTGCTTAACTGACAAGGAAAGAAATGGAAGCAGGTTCTGCCCACATTTGCACCAGTGTAAATCAGGAGTAATTCCAGGAGTCACAATTTACACCAGTGTAACTGAGCAGAATTTAACAAGTGTTTTGCTGCTCACACAAGTTTAGGGGGAAGGATGGTCTTATATTTAAGGCACGAAGCTGGAACTCAACAGATTTTGGTTCTATTCCCCCCCGTGCCACAGATTTCCTTTCTGATGCTGGGGGAGGCACCAAATCTTTCTGTGCCTCTATTTCCCCATTTGTTAAATGGTGATAACAATAACACTGCCTTTCCCACCACCTATGCACTATTCAAGGGCACTGACTGTCTCTTTCTATATGTTAGCCCAGTGCCTAGCACAATGGGGTCCTGCTCTCGGCCGGAGCCTGTAGAAACTACCCTAATGCAAATAATAAATAATTCACAATCCCATATGCATGGGAGATCGGTGAGTGACATTTAATTTGCAAAATGCCCCTGGGGAACTATTTTTTTTTCTTATTTAAAAACCTCCCTTCATTTATTTTTCTTCGTTTGATGGAACAAAGTGCTTGAAATAGGCCTGATTCCTCCCAGCAATTAACAGCTTCACAAAAACTTTGGTGACACTGGATATAAAGTGCCCTGTGATAATGAATGCATTTGGTATGCAGTGTGGCAGCATGGCCGTCGACCGGATTCATTGGTTATTATGGAAAGTGGCACGTGGACAAGACTTTTATTGGAATTCCTGGTTTCAGAGTAGCAGCCGTGTTAGTCTGTATTCGCAAAAAGAAAAGGAGTACGTGTGGCACCTTAGAGACTAACAAATTTATTAGAGCATAAGCTTTCGTGAGCTACAGCTCACTTCATCGGATGCATTTGGTGGAAAAAGCAGAGGAGAGATTTATATACACACACACACAGAGAACATGAAACAATGGGTTTATCATACACACTGTAAGGAGAGTGATCACTTAAGATGAGCCATCACCAGCAGCAGGGGGGGGAAGGAGGAAAACCTTTCATGGTGACAAGCAGGTAGGCTAATTCCAGCAGTTAACAAGAATATCAGAGGAACAGTGGGGGGTGGGGTGGGAGGGAGAAATACCATGGGGAAATAGTTTTACTTTGTGTAATGACTCATCCATTCCCAGTCTCTATTCAAGCCTAAGTTAATTGTATCCAGTTTGCAAATTAATTCCAATTCAGCAGTCTCTCGTTGGAGTCTGTTTTTGAAGCTTTTTTGTTGAAGTATAGCCACTCTTAGGTCTGTGATCGAGTGACCAGAGAGATTGAAGTGTTCTCCAACTGGTTTTTGAATGTTATAATTCTTGACGTCTGATTTGTGTCCATTCATTCTTTTACGTAGAGACTGTCCAGTTTGGCCAATGTACATGGCAGAGGGGCATTGCTGGCACATGATGGCATATATCACATTGGTAGATGCGCAGGTGAACGAGCCTCTGATGGTGTGGCTGATGTGATTAGGCCCTATGATGGTATCCCCTGAATAGATATGTGGACAGAGTTGGCAACGGGCTTTGTTGCAAGGATAGGTTCCTGGGTTAGTGGTTCTGTTGTGTGGTGTGTGGTTGCTGGTGAGTATTTGCTTCAGATTGGGGGGCTGTCTGTAAGCAAGGACTGGTCTGTCTCCCAAGATCTGAGAGAGCGATGGCTCGTCCTTCAGGATAGGTTGTAGATCCTTGATGATGCGTTGGAGGGGTTTTAGTTGGGGGCTGAAGGTGATGGCTAGTGGCGTTCTGTTGTTTTCTTTGTTGGGCCTGTCCTGTAGTAGGTGACTTCTGGGTACTCTTCTGGCTCTGTCACAGAGCCAGAAGAGTACCCAGAAGTCACCTACTACAGGACAGGCCCAACAAAGAAAACAACAGAACGCCACTAGCCATCACCTTCAGCCCCCAACTAAAACCCCTCCAACGCATCATCAAGGATCTACAACCTATCCTGAAGGACGAGCCATCGCTCTCTCAGATCTTGGGAGACAGACCAGTCCTTGCTTACAGACAGCCCCCCAATCTGAAGCAAATACTCACCAGCAACCACACACCACACAACAGAACCACTAACCCAGGAACCTATCCTTGCAACAAAGCCCGTTGCCAACTCTGTCCACATATCTATTCAGGGGATACCATCATAGGGCCTAATCACATCAGCCACACCATCAGAGGCTCGTTCACCTGCGCATCTACCAATGTGATATATGCCATCATGTGCCAGCAATGCCCCTCTGCCATGTACATTGGCCAAACTGGACAGTCTCTACGTAAAAGAATGAATGGACACAAATCAGACGTCAAGAATTATAACATTCAAAAACCAGTTGGAGAACACTTCAATCTCTCTGGTCACTCGATCACAGACCTAAGAGTGGCTATACTTCAACAAAAAGCTTCAAAAACAGACTCCAACGAGAGACTGCTGAATTGGAATTAATTTGCAAACTGGATACAATTAACTTAGGCTTGAATAGAGACTGGGAATGGATGAGTCATTACACAAAGTAAAACTATTTCCCCATGGTATTTCTCCCTCCCACCCCACCCCCCACTGTTCCTCTGATATTCTTGTTAACTGCTGGAATTAGCCTACCTGCTTGTCACCATGAAAGGTTTTCCTCCTTCCCCCCCCTGCTGCTGGTGATGGCTCATCTTAAGTGATCACTCTCCTTACAGTGTGTATGATAAACCCATTGTTTCATGTTCTCTGTGTGTGTGTGTATATAAATCTCTCCTCTGCTTTTTCCACCAAATGCATCCGATGAAGTGAGCTGTAGCTCACGAAAGCTTATGCTCTAATAAATTTGTTAGTCTCTAAGGTGCCACACGTACTCCTTTTCTTATTGGAATTCCTGTAATTAATGTGCCTTAAATCTGAGACCCAGCCAGAGCATCACCAGTGCTCAGGCTTCCCCTCTTACATAGTTATTAGTGTTTAACTGGGGCTGTGAAACAGCGAGAAGAAAATTCTGGGGACTGGAGTTATCTGAAAGTGCTAAAGAATTTCCCACAATGCTACAGGGAACTCACAACAGTCTGAAATATATCGCTGTTGCGAGACTGGATAAGACTGACGGTCCATCTACCTCAATAGCATGTCTGTGAAGGCACCAACTGCTTCAACAGATGGTGTAAGAAACCCTGAAATGGGTAATTATAGAATAACCTGCCTATAGAGGAATGCATGTGCTAGTGGTTATGGTGCTACTCTGAGATGTGGGTTCATGCCCCAGCTCTGCTAAAGATTTCATGTGTGACCGTGGGCAAGTCTCTCGGTTCCCCGTCTGCACAGTGGGGACAACAACGCTCCCTTACTCACAGGGGTATTGTGAGGAAAATGCATTGCAGATTGAGAGGAGGGCTGAGTGGGAACAGTGTTCCCAGACCATGAGAATTTTTGAGATTTCAGAACATTTTATAATCCCAAATTAGGACAAAATGTCAAAATCTCAAATTTTCACAAACTGACACGCTGGAAAAAAATATAGTGGTACGGAACAATCAAAATATTTTGAAAGGTTTTGTTTCCATTTCCACCTTTATTTCTTTTTTTAAATCTCTTTTAAGTATAAATTAAAAAAAGAAAAGGAGTACTTGTGGCACCTTAGAGACTAACAAATGGAAAACACCAAATGCATCCGATGAAGTGAGCTGTAGCTCACGAAAGCTTATGCTCTAATAAATTTGTTAGTCTCTAAGGTGCCACAAGTACTCCTTTTCTTTTTGCGAATACAGACTAACACGGCTACTACTCTGAAAAGTATAAATTAAGTTACATTTTGAATTGAAAAGACATTTCAAATCCCAAACCAAAATTTTTCCTTTAGGAAATATCAAAACGGGACTCTTCAACAATTTCAAAACCATTTTTTATCTTTCTTTCCAAGTCAGGAAATTAGTCAAAACTAACTTTCACCCACAACCGCTTTGTCTCAACAAATCAGCTGGAAAATTTACCCACTACCACTGGGTGCCTCTGAGAGTCCCCACTCGCAAGCACAGAGCCTGAGTGTAGAAAAGAAACTTTTAATAAAAGCAGGGAAGTAACTCAGAGTTTATTTGCAAAAACACCGCAAACAGGGCTCATAAACATAAACTGTGAGTAAAGGACCCACCCCCAAGCAGGTTGGGCAGTGTCCTTTTCCCCTCAGGTTCTAAAGTCTAGCAACCCAAAAGTCCCTTTCACGTGCCCAACCTTTCTCTGCACCCCACTCACAGTGACAGTCCTTGGTCAGTGCAGATCCAGAGTTCAGAGGTGCATCTGCAGAGTTCACCTCCCCCCATGGGTGGAGTAAAGAGGTACCTTACTCGCTCGTCTGCTTGGGCACTAGCTCACTGCCCTTCTCTGACAGGGCAACTGTTCTCTGTTACACTTGGGCGCCTCGTTTGGATTCCCAGGGCAGTTAGGAGTTTGACTCGGATGAAGATCACTGCAAAGCTAATAAAAGTCATTGAAACAAAACCGTCAACTAGCCGGTGCCATTTGTTAGTTTGTTTCCAGATGCCAAGCAGTGCAGTGACTTCATTAGTTCATAGGGATTCCTCGGCGATGCAAGATGCGCAGCGGTGCCTTTCACTTTATTTAACAGGGAGGCTTTTTTAATGAATAAGCTATTTGGAGGTGGCATGCACCACAGAATTCAATAATATTTTACTGCCCTGCCTGCTGCACCGTCAGACCTAAGACTGGAATCGCTAGTCCCAGTAGGTTGCAGGGCTACCGTCGTAGGAGGGTTGCTGTAATGGCAGTGCTGCAAGGTGATGTACACATTGCTGGAGCAGTGTGCTGTCAAAGTCCTGGCTCCATGGGATGATTGGGAGCCCTGGAGGCACTCATAAAGCCCCTGCCCCTCTTCCATTCACTAGGAGAGACAGCTGTTTGTGTCAAACCCTATGGTAGTTTTATGGTAAGAATCCATCAGGGGCTGGTTTGCAGCTATGACCCTGCTGTTGTCAAGATGATAATGCATCAACCTGCTTTGGTGCTGGCTTGTTCTTTGCATCACTGGCCAAAAGCACCTAAGGCCACTCATTGCATGTCATCACACTTGCTCCCCGGGGTCAAACACCTGGGGATTCTTGTGCTCTCTGTAACAGACAGAGCCATTGAAAACCACACTGCAAAGTGGCTCCATCATTCACACCCTTCACATTAAAGGGGCAGTTCCCCTTTTCCAGGCAGCGATCTTCAGCTTTGGAGGATAAGTGAAACTTAAGACCAGACCAGTGTTCTACATAGAGGTGAGCCTAGCAATGAAGATCTGATCTGGGTCTGGCCTTTCCCATAGCTCAGAAGTGTTCAGATCCATGGTTTTGGTTGGGTCCACAGGAACCAGCAATAAAATTCAGATCTGAGTCCAAACCTCCCCTAAGCTCCAGTTCAGGCCTATCTCGAGCTCTAAGTAAGTAGAGGGAACCTTAATGATAAAATAATCACCCTATGAACTTTAACCCGTTGTTAGCTTCAGACTCAAACTGGGTCTTTCTTGAAGCTCTGAAATGGTCAGAATAGGTGAAATTCACCCCTAAGCAGAGAATCAAGGCACAAGCTATCCATCGCTTAAGTTCCACTTAGTAGGGTTTAAGAAGGTCTTAAGATATTGCCTGTTATATTAATTTAGGTGGATTAATTTAGGTGGCCCAAAGAGTCAAAGGTATTAACACTATACAATTTAAAACAAGGTTCCAGGGTATGGATAAAGAGACCTCAGGCTGCTGAGTGCCATGGCAAACACCCCATTAAATATCCTTTTAACCTTTTATTAAAGAAACAGGAAAGAAGGAAAAACAGTTAAAGCATTTGAAATGGAAAGTATTAGGTAAGACTTCCATTTTAACAACATCCCTTGTTCCTTTTCCTTTTCATTGAGAGAGTTTTTAGCAGGAAAAAGGCCCTGAGGCCAGGTCTACACTACAAACTTACATCAGCATCATTACATAGCTCAGGGGTGTGAAAAATCCACCAGTCCAGCTGCGCGTCTGCAGTAGACCTTCCCTTATTTGACAGTCTCTCAGATAGTATCCAAAATGGCAACAATTGTCCTTTTTGGGAAAAGAGAAGAGGTTTGTTGAGATGGCTGGAGCTGCTGTGGTTGCGGTTGTTAAAGTCCAACAGGGATGACACTAGGAGGGGTCTTGCGGTGGCTATAGTTTACCCCAAATTTTGCCTTAGTCCCCCCCTATAGCCACCTATCCCAGTGCAAAGGTCAAACATTATGCAGATACTTTTCCACTGCTGCTGCCTTCAGAGCTGGGTGCCCAGCCAGCAGCCACTGCTCTCTGGCTGCCCAGCTCTGAAGAAAGTGCTGCCACCAGCAGGAGCCAGGGCAGAGGATCGGGGGGGCCCAAGAACAGCCCCCGGTACATGTCCCTGCCTGCTGGGGCGTGCTGCCCAGGCGGGTGGAGGGTCTGAGGCTCCCCACTGTCTTTATTGATTTCCTCCCCCAGCCTCTGTTTCTGTGTTTCTCTATGTTCAAGAGAGACCCAGCAAGGAAGGGCCAGCCATCTCATGAGAGCATCTGTTTTCATAAGATACAGCCCACCTTTGTAAACCAAAGAGAACCAGATAGTTCATTTAAGCATCCACAGCTGGGACCACCTATCTGAACTGAACCATCAAACCTTTCAAGGTTCACCTTCTGCTTACACCTTCCAACACATGGCTATAGAACTGTTGATCTATTGATCTTTAGGATCTTTACAAAGGAGGAAGAGCTCTGTTATCCCTACTTTAAAAGTGGAGAAACTGAGGCACAGAGTGGTTACGTTTTTCAAAACTAGGTTCCCATAGTTAGACACTTACATTCATAATTAGGCAGTTAAATTAGTGGTTTGATCATTATGGGTGCTGAGGATCCTTAGCGCCCACCAACTTCAGTTAGCAATAAGGCTCCTCTGAAAATCAGGCCACTTATTTAGGCATCCAGCTTTTAGGCATGCACATTGGAAAATGCTGCCCTCATGATTTGCTCAAGCTTCTAAAGTGTGTTAGCGTCAGAGTGAAAAGTAGTTTCCAGACTCTCCCAAGTCCCATGCTCTAGCCCCCAGCTGCGGATGCATTTGTTTCTTGTCAATTACCATTTCAAAACACCTTTTTTTCCCCAACTGTGCCCCTTTCCAAGGGAGACTTCTCCATTTGAAGCCTGTGCACACTCTCCTATTGCTCCAAACTCCATCACTATTTAGCCAGAAGCAGAAAATTAGACTTGCCTATTGGTATATCAGTTTAACAGCTCCCCTACTGCTGTCCAGTTCCTGACAAAAGTCCCTCTGGTATTTTTTTAAGCAGGAGAGGGAGGGGTTGGAAAAAGTTGTTAACAAAAGTGATCAGTGACTGCGGCTTCATTCTCTTGATGCTCAGCTTTGCTGACACAGGCCCTGCATTGCACAAATCCACACCATCATTTAAATTAGCAATTCCACAGACACAGTAGGAGCTTGCATAAGAATTGTCAACAGAGGGGGTGGGGAGTCGTTATATCAGCCTAGCATGAAAACACTGGTTTCTGCTTTTTAATTAAGCTTTCAGGCCTGTTTGTCCCCTGAGGATCTGCAGGAGGCGTTGTTGGATACAATATACAGACGGGGTATACAGAGCTGAAAAGAGATTGGAACTTGGCTATTTATTGTATTTCAGGTGCATATTCTTTAAAGGGGACAAGACAAGAACTGTCTCAACTGTGCACAGAAAGAAGAGGTCTTGAAAAGAGTTCCCTGAGACAACAGCTGACCTCAGGTACACCTGTGCTGACAGTCTGAGATCTTATCGTACACCCTTACAGGCCTGCGGCAAACCAGGGAATTGAAACCAGTTTTCCCAAGTCATAGGTTCATCTCTACTTCCCTACTTAGTTCTTTTAGGCAGGGATCTTTCTCCAGATTGGTACATGCATCACCTAGCACAATGGGCCCTGATTGTTGTTGGGGGCCACTAGGAGCACCATAATACAGATCTTGGCATTAGCCCTTCAAGATGGTCACCATCATTGAATACTAACTTCATCGCGTTGTTGTCATGAGGAAAATGTCATCACCTCACACTGGAGGAGGTTTTAATCCCGTATGGGGAAATAACCAGGGCAGAAAGGGGGCAGCGTGGAAAGAAAAAAGAGGAAATGATTTCTCAGCTATGTTCTGTTTTCTCCTACACGTTTTGCACAGACCCAGTCGAAGATGAGCAGTGGTGGTGGTAGCCCTTGACAATGCAGTTGCTATTCCATCTAAATCAATACAACAGGACACACCGTTCAAGAGTGACCAGTTCAATATCCCAGCAAGCTCTACCATTAGCATCCACTGTAGTCAATATCTGGGAAGATCCTCAGGATATTTTCATCAGCGCCAGTCAATATCTAAAAAAAGAAAGAGTACTTGTGGCACCTTAGAGACTAACAAATTTATTTGAGCATAAGCTTTCGTGAGCTACAGCTCACTTCATTGGATGTTAATATCTAGGGAACCACCACCATATTATCATCAGTGCAGGTCAATAATAGGCAGGGCCTTATCGTTCTATCCTCAATGCTAGTTAATATGTTGGGAATATAATGGGCTCAGCCCCATGACAGATCAGTCCTTCCATGAGCCAGGCAATGAGCAAACACCTCCACCCCTCTGTGGCTGTGATCCTGCCAGTCACTGGGTAGCACCCACAGTTGTAGGATTCTAGCACAAATGGAGAAGCACGTGGCTAGGAATGGTCAAGCCCTAGGAGAGTCCCCAGCACTGAGAAGTAAGCAGCCTTTATCTCGCCTTGTTCTAAGTGTCCCGAGAGCTGAGTCTCACACCATGCCCCAGATGACATTAAGATGAGGGGCACTGGCAATACTGGGATGAGGAGACCAAGGACTAGTGGAGCTGGGGTTGCTGCAAGTCATGATTCAAGTGCATTGGCAGAGCTGTGTAGGAAGGCCAGGTCTGGGAATAGCAGGGAGTGCCAGAGGTCAGGGGACATGCATTGACAGAGCTGTGCATGGAGCCCAAGGCTGCAATAGCAGGGAGTGTGACACATTTGGGGGGTGCAGTCCAGACCAGTGAGGGGTTATGTCACCCGTTCCTTGTAAACCTTGAGTGTCTTAAAATGCTCTGCTGCTGTAGCTCCCTTGTCTGGACACTTCCTGTCTGCATGCAACAAGCGTCTGTGCGTTCAGCAGCTCAGCTCATCAACTCTGATTCCAGCAGCCTGCCCACAAAACACCAGGCCCACTCTAGTCTCTGTCACCCAGTTACCTTATGTGGGTGTGATCCCATTCCTGAATTTTCTCCAGACTGTGTGCTCCACACTTTCCAGCCCTTTCCTGGGCTATTCAGAGGATTAATGTTTGCTCCTCTAAAGAGACAAAAGGCATAGCCTATCCCTTTAACTGGGGCTAACAATCCCTTTAAATCAAACACAGCACTGGGTTGGTTTCAATTAAAAGCAAAACAAGTTTATTAACAAAAGAAGATTTGGGGTTCAAATATAAAGGCTAGAGTTAGAACTGGTTACAGGCAAAGAAAAGTGAAAAATGCTTTCTAGTGGCTAAGACTTAACACAACAAGCTACCGCATTTGTTCGAGGTAGTGCTACCTTCCAGCAAGATGGCTGCCTACCTCAGGATCTTCCACAAAGTCCAACACGCTTGCTTCCTTTCTCTTCTTAGGTGAAAGACCCCTTGGGGTTTTTGCTCCTCTCTTTATAGTTCAGTGAACCTTTGAAATAGAGTCTTTTGAAAGTCACCCCCCAAAGTAAAGTTCTCTCAAGCTGTGAGGAAGGAAACATGGAGTCTCCTGCTGAAGAAAGTTCCATGCTGTCACCCCCCCAACCCCCCTTCTAGTGTTTGCTAAAAGACAAACTGATCAGTTTCTTGCAATCTACTCCCCATGCCATGATGCCGAGTGGTTAGTGCCTCCCCTTGTTGGCTTGATAGTTCTGTTTACCTTTTATATAAATTACAGCGTCTATTAATGTACTTTGGAAATACCTTCAAGGTGACAGAACTGCATTCCATTGTCTATGGCGGGGTAACTTTAGCCCTACCTGGCAGACTCATTTTAAGAACATAATTCCCAATATCTTTGTAGTTTTGAATGTGTCCTCCATAGCTACACCACACAATGACACTAATGATCACTATGATGTTAGCTCTCAATTGACAGCTCATATGACACCTTTTACACACCAGTTATGACATTAGTGAGTTGGGGCACACTGAACTGGTCAGGGCAGCTGAAACCTGGTACCAGATGCCAGTGAGCCCCTTGCTCTCTTGCATCGGGATGCTGTTAGGATCACAGAGTGCAAGAGGTCAGGAGAAATGCATCAACAAAGCTGTGTGTGGAGCCCAGGATTTGGAATACCAGGGGAGTGCTAGAGATCATGAGAAGTCCATTGGCAGAGCCGTGTGTGTAGCTCCGGATTGGAATAGCAGGGAGTGGTGCATTTCCTGAGTCTCTCCTGAAGAGTTCTACTGAACTGTGCTGTAATGCATCGGGGAGTCGGTACATCCAGTAACGGAGAAGAAAGGGAGGCCACTCAGCTCATTTTCACTTGTGACCCCTTTCTCCACACAGAGTATTCCCCAGAGCGGCAAAGCCATGCACGATCACTCGTGCCATTGCAAAGTGTAACTGTGTCCCCAAGTGAAACACAGGCACTGATGAAGTCTGAGCCACAGTGTCTGATTCTATAAATTCACTCAGGAAGTGTAGGTTCGGGGAGAAGAGACTAGTATGACCTGAATTTCTGCTCTCCATTGGTTAAGGAGTCTTGCTCTGCTCATGACACATGAAGCCAACACAGCACCTAAATAGACTCTCACAGAATTCATAGAAGATGAGACATACAGCACCAGTGCCATTAACATTGGTATGAGAGTTAATGATTCTTAAAGAAAACATGTGTTTCACTGGCCCTTTGTCAGAGGCCAGCAGTGGCCAGCCCCTTACTTAACAGGGATGTATTTAACTTCAGTTTAGTGCTCCACTTTTTTTAAACTCACTATAAATATTTTATCACCATCTCTAGGGCAAGGAATTAGCTTCATTCTCCAGGCTGGACCTTAATATCTGACTGGCCATTTTTATTGCTCATCAAAATGCTTTATAGGGAGGGTTATGAAACCTTTAGAGGAGCTTTTGCTGTATGCCTCTTGGCCTGTGTGTAACTGCCTGTTTGGGTCCCTTTATAATGCTATAGATAGCAATGTACTATGTTACTCATCAGTGTTACTTAGGTTACAGTAGGATCTACAGACCCCCTTTGAGAGGTGGGTCCCATTGTGCGTAATAAGAAATTGGGGTTCTCAAACTTCATTACGCTGTTTCCCCCTTCTGACAACAAAAATTATTACATGATCCCAGGAGGGGAGACCAAAGCCTGAGCCTGCCCAAGCCCTTCTGTCCTAGGGTGGGGGATCAAAGCCCAATCACTCAGGGCAGAAGACCTTTTCATGGATTTCAGCCCTGGGCAGTGGGGGTTGGGCTTGGGCTTCAGCCCTGGGCCCCAGCAAGTCTAATGCCAGCCCTGGTGACCCCATTAAAATGGGGCTACAACCCACTTGGGGGTCCTGACCCACAGTTTGAGAACCCCTGGGATAGAGTCCCTGCCCCAGACAGCTCACAGTCTAAATGGATAAGGCAGATAAAGAGGAAAGAAGGTGAAGTGACTTACTAAAGATTAGGCAGTACTAGAGGGAACTCTAAAACTCAGGTCTCCTGAGACCCAAACCATGGCCTTAACCGCTAGCCCATACACACACATAGGGCTCAGAGTAGCAGCCGTGTTAGTCTGTATCTGCAAAAAGAAAAGGAGGACTTGTGGCACCTTAGAGACTAACAAATTTATTTGAGCATAATCTCCCCACTGTATTTTCCACTGCATGCATCCGATGAAGTGAGATGTAGCTCACGAAAGCTTATGCTCTAATAAATTTGTTAGTCTCTAAGGTGCCACAAGTACTCCTTTTCTTTTTACACATAGGGCTGTAGCCCCTGAGTCCCACAAAGCTAGAGCTAAATAATGTCATCACCTCCAGGTAATATCACAAAGGAAACGTCTCCCTGAAGAAGGTTCATATTTACTGGGGGTGACAGATGCATACAGCTGTGCTCCCAGACAGAGCTGAACCTACTTTAGTCATAGATTCATAGATTCCAAGGCCAGAAGGTACTACTGTGATCATCTAATCTGACCCTTGTGTGACTCAGGCCAGAGTCCTGCCCCAAAATAAATCCTAGACGACATCTTTTAGATAAACATGCAATTTTGGATTTAAAAATGGTCAGTGATGGAGAATCCACTACTACCCTTGGTAAATTGTTCCAGGGGTTAATTATTCTCACCATTAAAAAGCTACACCTTATTTCCATGGGAATGGAGGTACCTGAATCTGCCTAGTGGTCACTGCGATGGGCTGTTTTCTACTTGGCTAACTGATGAAATGCAAATAGACAATGATTAACCTGGATTCTCTTGCTACCCCACCCTGTCAGCATGGGCTGGAACACAGGAGGTCAGATGACATGATCACTTCTAGCCTTGGAATCTATGAACTATGCTAGGAGCTACAGGTTAATTGCCGCTTGCTGATTGGGGCAGCTGCAGTTTATTGGCCTCCACCCAGCATATAAGGCTAGTGGGAGGAGGCCAGTGGCTGAGTTTGGATAGGTGTTATTGGTGTAGCTTGGAAGCCTTGGGCTTGACGTAGTCTTACTGAAGGGGTTCATATAGTGTTGATCTAGCATTATATTTTTGATAATGACAAGCTGAGGTGGGGTTGGGTTGAGTGGGGAGACCAAGGAGAACCACAGTAGAAGTTGCTCATGACCTCAGTGCATTGACAACGCTGCACGGAGAGCAGTGGGTTGAAACTGGGGTGTATTGGCAGAGCTATGATGTGAGGGAGTTTGCAGAGTATCTGTTCTCATTATGCCTCATTTCCCTGAATAGCAATTAAAACAGAGAATGAATAAATATGCTAAAAACTAAGTAAAGCCCAGGTTGCTATGTATGTAAATAGATATAGCGGGAGTAGTGAGGAGCTTCTAGAGAGTGCCGTTTAGGATGGTATTTGCTGTTTGCCGGGCAACAATGTGTACTGCGCTCAACATGATGTCAGGCTGTCGAATATCAAGGTGGGCTACAGTGTCAACAGCAGGCTCCTCCTTTTTATTAGAACAGAAATTGTGAAAGCTTTTATTTTGGTTCATATTTTTTGGCTCAGTTCAACATTGTCCTGTGTCATCTGGAGATTTTGCACTGCCTCGTGGGGGTTGTCGTTTGGGTGCATGCCCCCATCCTCCCATGAGGCACTGGAGTCTCTCAGCTGCAGGGGAGACCACAGTGCATTATGGGAGATACAGCCCAGCCCATAGAGCAGCAAGTGTGCATGAGACCCCTGAACTACAATTTCTATGAGGTATCTTGACCACTTAGCTGATGCAGATTAATATCAACCCAATCCAAATTGAAATATTTTGTTCCTGTTTTCCGAATGGAAAATCAGAAAAAATGAGCATTTTCTTATGGAAAATGTTGATTTTGCAGAAACCATATTTTCTGTCAAAGATTATGATGGAAAAGACCCAGGCAGCTCGACCGAAGACTGACCTATAGCTTCTCACCCAGCGTTTGTATCTAAGGGTCCAGACAGTATCATCTGGATGTTAGCTGTTGGGTCAACACTTTCAAACTTAGGCACCAACATTTATAAATGAGGCAACCACACACAGTTATTTAGGGGCAGAAATATGGGCATAAGTGCTTAACTTTAGGGACCCAAATTAGGTCCTTGGGGCAGAACCTCGGATGATGTAAAGTGACATAGATCCATTGACTTTGAAGGAATAATGCCAGTGTACACCAGCTGAGAATCTGGCCCTGTATTCTATACAGAGGTGGACACTGGCACTTAAAAAATCACGTACTTCCATCTCCTTCTGTCTCTCTGACATCCGGGATATTTGTTTTGGTCAGGAGCTATTTCTGTGATGGATGGAATCGAGAGACATGAGAGTTGGTGTCAGTCTCTGTAGTGGTGACAGCTGTGCTTTTAAATGACCATACCTTGGCTCTATCTCTGCATCATGCTTTAGTTCTGCTGGGAGAAGACTGAGGGCTGATTAAGAACCGTCAATCTACCTTTGCTTAAGAACCATCTTTGAACCCATACCTCCAGCTTAATAAATGTCCCTTCCTCCCAGAATTATTTGGACTGCAAGATCTGTGGAGTCCAGCCTTTCAACTCCTGGAATTCAGCCCTGATCAGAAAGATTCAAATAGCTGGGCCTGAGCTGCTATGCAATGATCCCTTATGGAATGGGTTTCATGCTCCCTGATCTGCATCAGCTGATGAGGTACTAGAGAGACCTGTCTTAAAAGGGGCAGTCAGAAGTCCTTGCTTTCTGCTGCTTTCACTTCCTTCTTTTAACCCCTGGCTGAAGCTTGAAAATAAACTTTCTTTTCCTGCTGCTTCTATTTTCTCCTTTTCCATTTGCAAAACATCAATTCCCTCTTCTTTCCTTTCGGTTTAGGTCTATTATTAAAGTATAGGGCTAGATTCCTTCCTTGGGTGCTAGATACTCTGCCTTGCTCAGGCTAGATCCACAAAGGGATGTAGGTGCCTACCTGCCCCTAAATCCAAAGTGTCAATCCTCAAAACCCCTGCTCAGCTGCTGCCTAGCCCTGTAGGTGCCTCTGTCCCATGGCACCTAAACTCCTGCTGGTGTGCATGCACCAAGCACCTGAGGTGAAACAAGATCCTCAAAAGGAGTTCCTCAGCCTGTCTCACTTGAGGTGTTTTCAAAGGCTGCTTAAGAAATTGGGCCCTGCCTGGAAAAAAAAGCTGGAAAAGCCTCCCACCCAATGCACAAGTGGTTCACACACTCAACTTTGTTGCAGGAGACCAGGTTCTCACCTCTCAGTGCATTGACACTGCAATGCATTAGCCACTACAGTCCAGACCCACAAAGGTACTTAGATACTAAATCCTAGGTTTAGTGACCATGGGCACCATTACAATTCACACACCCCCTGCCCAGTGGCCACCCAACCCCCAGGTGTCTAAACTGTAGAAGTTCCCTTGACACGTAACTTTTTGCCACTGGGCCTGCGCACTGCTGTCTACCTGGGCACCCATCTCCTGCCCAAACCCCAGCATGATCCACAAACCAAGGGAAGGTAGATGCCCCATCACCTGCCTTGCCTGCAGGCCCAATCAGTAGGCATGCTCAGAGCTCAGCCACTGGATCAGACCCCCTTCAAAATTCTGGGGGAGAAGGCACTGCGTCTCTTGCAACTTTTAGCCTGGTGATTAGAGACTCACCCAGGACATGGGAGACGAGAGTCCAATTTCTACCTCTGCCCCGATGGGGGTGAAAGAATTTGAACAGGGCTGTCCCTCCTTGGTGAGTGCCCTTGCCACTGGGCTATGGGATATCCTCAGTGATGAGCTGCCAAAATGTTAACAACTGGTTCCCTCCTCACCCCACGAGGGGGTCGTTGCCCACCCCCGCCCCCTGGGACTTCTGCCCCATCCAGCCCCCTGCGTTCCTTGACGCCCCCCGCCCAAGACCCCTGCCCCATCCACCCCCTTCCTCTGTCCCCTGACTGCCCCCAGAACTGGGCAGGAGGGTCTCATGGGCCACCGTGATGGGTGCCCACCCCACCCGTAAGAGCCAGAGGGACCTGCCAGGGGGCGAGGTGGGGAGTCCCGGCGGTGCTTACCTGGGGCAGCTCCCAGGAAGCATCCGGCAGGTCCCTCTGGCTCCTAGGGGTGGGGGAGTGTAGCTGGGGGGGAGCAGGGGGAGCGGCCGCTCCCCCCACTGATCACATCAAAAGTGGCGCCTTAGGCACTGACTCCATGGGGGGAGCAGCTGCTCCCCCTGCTCCCCCCCAGCTACGCTGAGGGTGGCGGAGGTGAGCTGGGGGTGGGGAGCGGTTCCCCTGCGCCCCCCCCCCGGGTTACCTGCTGCGGTACGGGCGGCCCTCCTACCCCCCCCCCCACCCCCGCCACAGCTCCCCTCCGCTTCCCTGGGCCTGAGCGCGAAGCCGCCGCCTGCTTCTCAGCCCGCCCTGGCTTCCCACGCGAACAGCTGATTCGCGGGAAGCCTGCAGGGGGCGGAGAAGCGGGGGGGGGGCGGCGCGTTCAGGGGAGGAGGCGGAGCAGAGATGAGCTGGGGCCGGGCGCGGGGCAGGGAGCTGCCGGTGGGGGCTCTGCTCCCACCAAATTTTCCCCTTGGGTACTCCAGGGCAGGAGCACCCATGGAGTCGGTGCCTAAGGCGCCACTTTGGGCCGGTTAAATTTAGAAGCCCTTTTAGAACCGGTTCTCCCCTCGCGGAACAACCGGTTCTAAAAGGGCTTCTAAATTTAACAACCGGTTCTAGCGAACCGGCTCCAGCTCACCACTGGATATCCTGGTCTGGGGCTTCTTCCGTCTCACCAGTTGAAGCTGTGACATACTTCATCAAGCAGGGACTGGGACCTGGCTTTCCCGTGTGAGTGCCCGAACCACTGGGCCATCAAGTCATTCACCCTCCCTCACACTGCCCCAGTGAGTAGTCAATTACTTAATACACAGCAGAATGGCTTCAATGGGAGAGATGGATGGAGCCTTGCTTCAGAAAACCACTCGCCTGGGGAGAGGCACTCCCCTGGAATATAGAGGAGTCAAATCCCTGCTCCAAGTCAGGCAGAGTGGGGCCTTGAAAACAGGCATTCCACCTCCCCAGTAAGCACGCCAACCCCTTGGCTAGTCTGGGACAAACATGCCCCAGCCGAAAAAAATACCTCGGCCGGTCACCCCGGCTGCCTTTTGTGTGAGGTCCAATCTGGTAGGCCTGGGCATGCTGGCTTAGGCTCTGCAGACAAGATAGGTGGGGGAAGGCCTAGTCTGTGAATGACACCAAGCCTTAGGCATGAGTTGGGCAACAAGCAGCTCAGTGGTATTGTGATTTAAGTGTTTCTGTGCATGGCCATGGGTGAAAACAGGGGTCGTTCCGAGCAGAAATGTAGGTGCTTAGGGAGTTCAGGCACCTACAGGCTTAGGTGGCAGCTGAGCAGAGGTTTGAAGATCTCAGTGGCACCTAAATGTTGGACTTAAGTGCCTAAAGTAGCAGTTAGATACAGAAGTCCCTCTGTGGATCTAGTCCTGAGTTCTGTGGCAGTCCTATTATTAGCTCTAATTATACAGAGTGGAAGAGGGAATTAACTGTGATTCCTACTAGCTTCCAGACAGATGATGAAACAACACCTAATGATCCCATTGACTTGCTTCATACCATCCAAAGGAAAGTTTGCTGCAAAAAAAAAAAAAAAAAAAATCTATTTCAAATCCAGCCCTCGCCACATGCCTCTTGAACTTATTTCGTAGGCTCAGACACATCACAAGTGGGGCAGGGGGTAATGACTCACTGTCAGTATTTAAAACTAACCTTAGGATCCCTGAATGATTTACTGATGCTGCAGGAAACTCGTCTGAACACAATCAATGTGCAATCACAAAGCACGGGGGCAGCCCAGAAGTTAGCGGGTGTTCATATATATTCCACAGCTCTTTCAGCAGTTATTTTACTGGGCAAGAGCCTCCCTCCCTCTTAATACATTTGCTGGGAAATATTTTACAGGGATGTTAATAACCAAAGCTGGGATTTACCGAGGAGTCGGTGGGAACTGGGAACTCAGGCCTAGATTTTTAAAGGCATTTAGGTTCAGATGCAGTTAGGGAGATTTGCAAAAATACCTAGGTGCCTAATTCCCAATGACAGCCTATTGAAAGACAATGGGATTTAGGTGCCTACCTTCTTTAGGTTCCTCTGACATGTCCAGCCCTATTTTTTCCAAGTCAGTGTAGCGTGAGGCTGCTGAGGCTTTTTTGTAGGCAAGGATGGTGGATGGATGAGGTATTCACAGAGGTTGAGCATTTGCAGGGAGCAAATCCACTGTGCAAGCTCAAGTTTTCAGGTGTTCCTATCAAGGGGATTTGAAAAGCATCAAGGGGACCATCTGTTGAACTGGCTACTAAGCTGGAATCTGAGGGCCTGATTCAAGAATAGGGACCAGATCAGAAACCCACGTGGCAGCGGGATATGGAGCCTTTTATCTTGCAGTGCACTGAATTCAGGTCAAGTCCATAATGACAGAAAGTTGCAGCACTGCAAGGTGCTTTAATAGCCTGTGTGAAATCAAGAAACCCACTGTGCTATCGGCATGTTGCATAGAGGTATATTGAAAAACAGCCTCTCCCCACGAGAGCTCACAATCAGAACAGATGAGAGAGAATTGTTATCCCCATTTTACAAATTGGGAATGAAGACTAGAGTCCTCAAAGGTGTTTTGGTGCCTAACTCTCAGTAAAATCAGGAGCTATATTTACACAAAGAAAGAAACAGCCCGTGCATCTGAACACCTGGATCTGGGCCTGATTTGCTCAAGGATATGTAGAAAGCCTGTAGGGAACTAGGACTTACACCCAAGTCTCGCTAGCCCTATGCACCGATTTGGTCATAATCAGCATGGGCTCTGTATTGATGGGGCTGCTGCTTGGGCCAGCGCAGATAGAGAGCCTCTGGTGTTTCTTTTCCTTGAACAGCTTTGCTCCTGGCTGAAGATAAAGCTGGCTGAACTGAAGAAAGAAACTCGGGAAGAATTTCTGAACCAAGAAGGTCTGTTCATCCTCTTTTGCATCTATTCTTAAAGGAGCTGTGGCTCCAGTGCACAAGTTCACTCTGCAGTGAGAACTTTATAACAAATGCTGGGCTGGAAGAGGGGGAACCTCATGGCACTAATGAATTGGAACCAGCTTTCACAGCCCCAGAGCCCTACAGTAGCTGTCATTCCTTCGTCATTTTGAAGCACATTCTGGTACCAGAGCTCCCCTTTCCAATGAGTGTTGAACACTAGCTATCACATTAAATGAAATAAAATAGCCTCTTTTTTTCCCCCTCTTCCCTCGCCAGAGACAGATGAGCTGGTGTGGATCAAATCACACTTCCCTGCTGTGGTGGATGTAGCTATATCATTGCTAGGGTTTTGTTTTCTGTGTACTGAACTTTATATTTTTAAGGAGTCAGCAGGGGACAACTATCATTTGGTTAAGCCACCATGATGTGACAGAGGAGAAACACACTGTGCTCTCCCTGTCATCGAAACTTTACCTTTGTACAGCACCTCAAGCAAGAACAAACATATTATCATCCTCATCTAGTTATTTCTTCAGCCCCATATTCTGTCTTATGTGTCACACAGTCTCTTTCATTCCAAAAGTTCCTAACACATTTGATGAGCTAATATTCATACATCAGCTCTGAAATGCAGCTACCTCTGGGGTGGAGAATAGGACCCAACAAACACACCATAGCAGCAGGGAGAGGAAACTTGCACCAAAATGTAGGGCAATGGTGCCTATTGCTATTGATCATGCAGAGAGGTGTGGGGAGGGAAGGAGAAACCCCACAATGAAATAAAACAGGCAAGTCAAAGCAAAACCACTGCCACATTTGGTACATTCATTATTTCAGTTTCTGCTGCTTTTAAAAGTACCACTAGCCTGGTTTTGTCTTTGACATGAATCCTCCTCTTCCAGGGCCCCACATACTGTAGATAGCACTGAGCTAATGAGGTTCTAGAATGGCTAATGCAGCATCCCACTGGATGCTATATTGCATATTCTGTATTTCATATCTGGAAACTGTCCTCTACTATACTGATGCAGAGACCTCCTTCCCCCACACGTTCCCCCAGCAGGCCCTCACCACCACTCCAATGCTGTAACACCAGCCCTTCTAGATATGAGGAGGAGAAATATTGCTATAGTAGCGGGAGCTTATTTCTTCTCCAGTGTGAGGCATAACAAGGCCCTGCAATCGGTCACACTCAGCATCACTGGCTCATGTCTGAGAGTGTGTTGTTTATGATATCCTGCAAACTCCGCAGGGAAACCCAACTGGCTGTAATGGATTTGTACTGACTCTGCTGCAAGTGTGTGTGTGTGCTGGTATGATTGTGGTAACAAGGTAAAACCATGCAGAGATCAGAACTGGCCCAGTATCTCTCTTTTCTCTCATTCTCACATCCCAGAAGCTGAAAACAAGAGCAAGAAAATGAGCAAGAAGCAGTGGCATTGCAGGGAATGAATCCATTGTCCTGCCACAAGGCAAGTTGAGTGCTGGTGTCACATGAAATGGTTCAGTTTGATCAAGCATCCAAAATTCAAGGGGCAACATCCTGATCCCGTTTAAGTCAGTGACTCCATAGGGCCAAAAGAAAAGGAGTACTTGTGGCACCTTAGAGACTAACACATTTATTTGAGCATAAGCTTTCGTGAGCTACAGCTCACTTCATCGGATGCATTCAGTGGAAAAACACAAGTACTCTTTTTCTTTTTGCGAATACAGACTAACATGGCTGCTACTCTGAAACCATCCATAGGGCCAGGATTACATCCAAGAGGGTTGTCAAGAGTTCTCCAAATCTACGAAGTCTGGGAAATCTGACTCTCAGGGGAATGGTCTCTCAAGAGATTAATGTCTCTGTTTCTGCTTAATCTCCAAATGCCTCAAGAAGAGCCTTTCCTTGCTGTATTTCAGCACTGGAACCCAGCAGCGCAGGGTTGCCTGCAAATGAGGACTGATCCAAAAGCTCACTGAACATTTTGGACTCCTCCAGTGGGCGCTGTTCTAGAAATGGACAGTGTTTCTGGAAGGGGCTGGTTTTGCATTCCCCAAGATGGATTGACATGGTGTGTTGTACAGCAGGGGTTCTCAACATTTTTCTTTTTGAGCATTAGTACATTACCAACCTTACCAGCCCAGACTGTGGATCAGCTCCAACATGCTGTTAAAAACTCCCTGGCCCACCTGTGCCACAGCAGCTATTTTTCTGCATTGCCAGTGGGTTAAAAACTGTATGAAACTGATAGTTCTACAGTTAAACACACACACATCTAGAATACAAAAAAGAAAAGGGTAATATCATGCACAAAACCCCCCGAATACTATTTTTGTTTGACTTAATGTGAAACTTGTTGCTGGGGCTGACCCACAGTCTGGATCCGGGGTACTGGACCCATTTCTATTGTGGAGGTATGGATGATGGAAACCATGTCTTTGGTGTTTGTTATTACTGCCTCAAGCCAGGCGGTGTGGCAGCACCCCTAGCAGCCCTACTTCCAGCACTACTGGGCTGGGTGGCCCACTAAGGTGAGTCAGGGGGTGGAGGGATGCTCCCTCCCTGAGCTTCACCGTGCGGGGCTGAAGTCCAAGCCCCGGTTTATTTTGGCAGCACCCCTGAAACCATGGCTGAGAACTGCTGTTGTATGGGACAAGGCATCAGGAAACCTGTGGTTTCTTCCTAGCTCTGCCATTAACTTCTTGTGAGTCCCTGGGCTAGTCATTTTGCCGTTATGTGCTTCTGCTTCCTTCTCTGTAAAACAGGCATTGTGCTGCTTACACCATCATGAAGCATTCTGAGATCTAGGGCCAAACCTTTCAAAAGTCACTAGTGATTTGGGGGTCTCTCCAATTCAGTTGCCCAACTTGAGAGAGAGTTTTTAGAAAGTCCTGAGTGCCCACCCTCTGCAAATCAGGCCACCTTAAGGTGTCTCAAATTGGGCACCCCTGTCACTAGTGGATAGGAAATTGCTATATTAGGTATTATTGTTTCCTTGCAGAGAGACATGGTCTTTTTTTTATTGGACCTCAGTTGTGCTCAGTAGCATTCACCCTGCAGTCCCTGAAGCAGAAGTAAAAGTTCCAAGGTCGTCCATGGTAACGTTCCGAGATTGTCCCTGGAGCGAATTCATTCAGTATAGTAGCTATTGGAGCTGCTTGGAAAGCCCATATTTTTGGCATGGAAAATGTCATAGGCAAAATCCCCTTTTGACATTTTTTGAATGAGAAAACTTGGCACTTTCATGTCAAAGGAAATACTCATTGTATTTTGATTGGAAGCCCCATTTTGAGAGAAAAGCTTCATTGCAAGACAATATTTCTCCTTTTGAATTTTCCGGTGGGAAAATGAAACCATGTCATCAAAATCAATCTCAATTTTGACAAAGACACATTTTCCAATGGAAACCTTTTTTCATGTGAAAAACATTCCAGCTAGCTCTAGTCTCGTGCTGTTCACCATGGCCATTTTCAGGTGATGGAACACTGGGCCTTGCCTGCATTTTGTGAAGAATTTGCAAGGGCTGCTTTTTCACATTTAAAGGCTCCCTGACAAATACCAAGTGAAATGCTGACATTCATAAAGAAAGAAAAAAAGAGTTTAAAATGAATTCTCCTTCTGCTGCTGCTTGCGCCTCAATTGCAACCTCTTCAAAGTTTCTCCTCTCATGAAAATGAATCATTAGCGTTCAGATAATGCTTCAGCCTTTGATTAATATTACTGGGGAGTGCTGATGTCTGATTAAAGTGAGATAACACAATAAAGGGAAGGAGACTTTGCACCATTATTATGGAGAATAAGTGTCACTCCAACCCGAGAGCTGCATCAACTTGTCTAATGTAATAAATGCTTCCCCGGTTAGAAATGTGCTGAATTTGCCTTCAAGATGTCAGGCTTCGGTGTTCAAAAGATTCAGAGCTTTACAGGGTGCATTGTGACTGTGAGCCTAATATAGCGAAATGTGGGAAGGTGACACTTCTCCACAGAGCAGGGCATGGCAAGACTGACTGTGTGTTTGTTAGTGGCTGATGTGCTGAAGACTAGTGCCTGCCAAGTCAGAAGGGCAGCAGGATGGAGCTAAATGCAGCTACAGCTAGGACATGATGGCTCATGGTTAAACAGACTCCAACGAGAAACTGCTGAGCTTGAATTAATATGCAAACTAGATACCATTAACTTGGGTTTGAATAGAGACTGGGAGTGGCTGGGTCATTTCACATATTGAATCTATTTCCTTAAGTATCCTCATACCTTCTTGTCAACTGTCTAAACGAGACATCTTGATTATCATTACAAAAGTTTTTTTCTCCTTCTGATAATAGCTCATCTTAACTAATTAGCCTCTCACAGTTTGTATGGTAACTTCTAACTTATCTGTATGTATATATTGTGACAAAGCTCTGTCCTTGCCTCCATGGGTCCCACGTTTCCTGGCGAATTTCGCTAACCTAAGAGGCTCACTGTGACCCTCCACGTAACCCTTCTCTCTCCAGAGACAATTTCATCATAAACCAGTGAGGGAGGTGAGGAGAAGTTATCCTTCCTTGCACGGTCTCTGTTGTCTCCCAGTCTCAGTGATTAATCAGGGGGCAAAGGTCAGGGGGGGAGCCCAGGCCCACCCTCTACTCCAGCTCCAGCCTAGGGACCCCAAGAGTATCAGCTATGGTAGCTGACCTTTTAGAAACATGACATGTACAATTCCCTGGACTACTTCCCCCACAGCAGCCCTCACTTCCTCAAGCGCCACTTCACCCTTACCTCAGGGCTTCCTTCCTTGTGCCTGATATGGTGTGTACTACTCAGCCTCTCCAACAGCACAACTTCCTCCCACAGCTCCTGACATGCACCCCACCTGACTTACTGGGAGGCTTTTAACTAGTTTCAGCCAGCCCCTGATTGGCTTCAGGTGTCCCAATCAACCTAGCCTTCTCCCTGCCTTCTGGAAAGTTCTTAATTGACCCCAGGTGTCTTAATTGACCTGGAGCAGCTTCCATTTCACTGATCCTGGTACCAGGGATTAGTTTAGTCTGGAGCGAATCTCTCTCTCTCTCTCCCACACTGCTCTCCCATAGCCTTCTAGCTTGGAGGGAGGTGGGAAGCTGGTACTCCTGCTGCTACTAGGCCCTAAGCTCTCCCTGCTGCTCCAGCTGCTCCCCTGGCTGGGCCAGACACCCACCCCCCCTTCTCTGCTACCTGGTTGCTGGACCCCCCACACTTGGGTGCTGCTACTGCTGCAACTGCAGCCCCGGGGGGGGGGCTGCTAGCCCACTCCCCAGAGAGGAGGAGTGAGGGACCCCAGCCACTGCTGTTGTGGATACCACCACCAGCACCACCACCTGAGAGGGGTCCTTTCTGCCTGCCTGGACCACCACCTGGAGTTCCTGGAGCTGCTGCTGCTGCAGAGGCCGCTGCCTGGAGCTGCTGAAGCCCGAGGAGGAGAAGAAGAGGATCATCTGCCAGTGGGACAGCACCTAGAGACTTTGCAGACCACCGTGGAGGGGGCCCTAAGACTGAGTAATTTTCAAACTGTGCTCTTGCGGTGGGGGTTTTGACTGTGTTTGTAGGGACACCGGGGGTGTGGCGTGGAGCTGCCCCCCGATCCATCTGTGTCCCCCCCAACCCCCACCACTATTACTACCACCGCTGCCCCCTCCACCACCCCCACTGGCTGTATACCATCTGCCTCAGCTCCTGCCTCTGGACTCAGCTGCTTGCTTGGCTTGACACGCCCTATTTCCACCCTTTGGGCCAGAAGCAGCAGCAAGCTAAAAAAGACTTGTGCAAGTGCACATGGGCACATGTGCCCCCCCGGACTGCCTACCCCCCAGCTTTGCCCTTTACTACCTGCCCCATTTGCCACTTGCTTTGCCTCCTCTTTTGCTCCAGCCCCCCTTACTAGCTTCAGTTTGTTTGCCTGCCCCGCCCATTTCCTTCTGCAGCCTTTGTTTGTTTGCCCCGCCCCAGCCTCTGAAGCTAGCCCCTTGGTTTCCCTGTTCTACCCCCAGACCGCTTAGCCCCTCGCTCCATGTGCCCATGCCCCCTCCCATGCACTTGTGCAACTCCCCATTTCAGTTGCAACCCTCATCACTGCACCTTCAATGTTGTTGAATCCCCCCCGCACATAGTGCACCAAGAGGAGCCGGAATTTCCACCTTGTGTCGGTGACTGACCCCTAACCCCTGATTGCCCCCCGTCCAGCCCACCCCTTTTGGCGCCCTCCTCCCCTGCCTGCAGCCTAGCGGGGAGGAGTGGTCGACCTGCTTCCCCTCTCCCCTCCTCCTTTTGGTGTCCTCCCTTTCCTCCTTGCTCATGATGGCGGGGGATGAGACGGGTGAGACCTCTCCAGTAGCCCGAGCTCCCCCTCCCCCGCCTGCCCCTCTGTCACCCCCCCAAGCTTCTACGTCCGCTGCCAAACCATCTGCCATCGCCCCCGCTGGGGCACCAGCAGCGACGGGCACCGGGGTGACCTCCACTGCTGCCACGTCTCTCACGCCCTCAGATTTGGGGGGAGTCCTCCCAGCCGGCGGGAAGGGCCAGGGGAAGAAGAAGGGGAAGGGCCCAGATAAAAAAACCAGGCCCTCCATGGCAGGGGCTGCCCCCAATGTCCCGGCCCAATCTCCAGCTGAGGCACCCCTCCCCGCTGTTCCCTCCACCAGCTCTGCAGGTGTCCCTCCCGTGGCCCCCAGAGCATATGCCCAGGTGGCGGCAGCCCCCCCGCCTGCCGCTACATCATTTCTCCAGCCCACCGCCTCCGCTACCATCTATAGCGGCCGGGGCCCCTTTCCCACCATGACCAGGAAGCACGGCGTCCGTTGCCTCCTGGTGCCCGCCTCACCCCACGTGGAGACCTATGTGCGGGCGTTGGCGAGGGTGGTGGGGCCCACGGCCATTGTGGCGGCCTCCAAAATGTATGGCAAGGTCGTCTTCTTCCTAGCATCGGAGGCCGCCGCCCAGGAGGCGGTGGAGAAGGGCCTGGCGGTGGGGGCGTGTTCGTCCCCTTAGAGCCGATAGAGGATCTGGGCGTCCGCCTGGTCCTGACCTCCCGTCCCTCCCTTTCTCCCCAATGCAGCCCTGTTACCCACCCTTTCTACCTTGGGAAAGCCCATCTCTGTCATCAGCCCTCTCCCGTTGGGCTGCAAAGACCCCGCCCTCCGTCACGTCCTCTCCTTCCGCCGGCAAGTGCAGCTTCAACTGCTGCCGGCGGCGCGCGACGGAGAGGCACTGGAGGGGTCCTTCCTAGTCCCCTACCAGGGGGCCCGTTACAGGGTGCATTATTCCACGGGGGAGGCCCGGTGCTACCTCTGCCGGGCGATGGGGCACGTCCGGAGGGACTGCCCCCTGGCCCGGGAAGGAGAGGCATCCAGGACACCCGAGCCCCGGCAGGGCACCGGCCCCGTCATCGCCGACGCCCCTGGCTGCCCGGCACCTGAAACCGCCCCTCCTCCTTCACAAGTCCACCATTGCTCCCGCTCGGGCCCAAAGGGGTACCTCCCCCACTATGCCCAGATGAGCGGGAGAACCCCGCCCCCGCTGCTTGCAATATGGCGGGGCCTGTGGAGGAGGGTGCGGCAGGGACAGCGCCAAGTATGGGAGAGGGACCCGCCCCAAGGGGAATCTTCCCTCCCTTGTGCTGCCCCACCGTTACCCCCTCGAGTCCCTGAGCCATGGCCTCTGCCCCCTGACACAACCCCTGCTAGCCAGCCCCCGGATGATGCCATGGAGGGCTGGGCCCTAGTCCAGGGGAAGCGAGGCAAGCGGAAGGCTCGAGCTCCGCTCCTCCCATCTGATGCGGAGGCCCCCCGGAAAACCAGGAAGGGGGGCACCGATGCCGAGCCTTCCGCTCTACCCACGGGTGTGTTCCACCCACCAGAGCCGGCTGGGGAAGACGTGGCAGCAATGGAAGGCGGTATCTCCCCTCCACGGGAGTCCCTCCCCTCCAAGACCCCCGAGGCACCATCTGAAACCCCAGTGTGCCCCCGAAGTAACCATCGCGTCAGGTGCCGGCGGGGAGAATCCTGGGGTAGCGGAAAACAATTTCCCCTCTATATATGAGGAGATCGAGGCCCTGGGTCTGACCCCGGTCACCCAGGGGGAGGACGATCATATGCCAGCGGGCCTCGATCTGGGCGACTTCTTTCCAGCCCCCTTTTCCCCATACTCCCTCCCCCTAACCGTTGCTTCTGCTCCCACCTCCGAGGAGCCCCTGGACTCCTCCATCAACCCGGCTGCAGAAGGGCACCCTGCTGAGAGCCACCGAGCCAGTTGAGGCGACGGCCAGTGCCACGCGGCTGGAACCTGAGCCACCAGGGGCATCCCTCGCTGGTGAGGAGCATTCGACCTCCTTTCCGGGAGAGGACCCTACAGAAGAAAGTCCACCTCCTGATGCCGTGGCTGCCAAATCCACCAGACAGCTTGCGCCCGGCATCGGTGAGAGCCCTCTCCCGACCCAGAATCTCATACTCTACCCCTGCCCCTGCCCTCCCCCGCCCACCTCCCGAGATATTATTGCCACCCCTGGGACAGTCTCCTTCCCCTTTCCAACAGATGACTCCCAGGGAATGGCCTTTGTGTTTGCCCGTCCCGACCCACCAGGGGCTGCTATCCTCCCTCCGCCGCCCCCTATCGCCCAGCATTCAGGTCAACCCATCAAGAGCCCCGTCGGGGGTCCGCACCCTGTCTGCCCGTCCCGCTGGGCCAGGGGGTTGTACCAAGGGCCCCATCGGGAAGCAACCAGACCATAACCCCAGCCCCCCATGCGCTGCGAGAGGAGTTGCGGGAGTTCCTAGAAGACGTCCGTGGCTCCCGCAACAAAGTCCAGCTTGCCATCCAGCGATGGGGGGACTTTAATCAAATCCTCCGGGCCGCAAGGGCCCTCATGGGGGAGGGGAAAAGGACCGGGAGACAGGGCGCCGCGGCCTACCAGCGGGTCCGCCACTTCCGTGACTCCTTACTCACCTACGGGGTGGGTCACGGACTGCTACGCGGCCCGCCGGGAGCCACGAGCATCCCTGCCGGCGAGGATCCCCCCCAGCCCTCCTCATGGCACCCTTTACCATCGCAACATTGAACACCCGTGGCTGTAAGATGGGTCTCCGCAGGTCCCAGGTGCTCTCCTTCCTTCGAGAGGGGAGGTACTCTGTGGTTTTCCTGCAGGAGACCCATACGGATCCGACCGCCGAAGACAGCTGGCGGCTGGATTGGGGGGACAGGGTCTACTTTAGCCACCTCACAGTTCATACGGGTGGAGTGGCGACCCTGTTCTCCCCCGACCTACGGCCCGAGGTGCTGGGGGTCGCCGAGGCTGTGCCGGGTCGCCTGCTGCACCTCCGGGTCCAAATGGAGGGGCTCGTAGTCAACCTCGTCAACATCTATGCCCCAGCAGCGAGCCCGGAGCGGCTGCAATTCTATCAGCAGGCATCCGCCTTCCTCGGCACCTTGGATCCTCAGGAGTGCCTGGTCCTGGGAGGGGACTTTAACATCACCCTTGAGGAACGGGGACCGCTCGGGAACCGAGAAGAGCCCGGCCGCCGTCGCCGTCCTCCAGGAGATAGTCGAACACCACTCCCTGGTGGACGTCTGGCGCGACCACCACCCGGATGACACTTCCACGTTCACCTTTGTCCGGGTGGAGGCCCATCGGTCGCGCCACTCCCGGTTGGACCGCATTTATTTATCACGCTTTCATCTTACACGAGCCCACTCCTCCAGCATCCGGCCGGCCCCATTTTCTGACCATCACATAGCCACCGTGACAGCCTCCCTCTGCGCGGAGAGGCCGGGGCCGGCCTATTGGCATTTAACAACAGCTTGCTGGAGGATGCGGGCTTCGTGGCGTCCTTCCGGGAGTTCTGGCTGGCCTGGCGAGGGCAGCGGCGTGCCTTTCCCTCGGCACGGCGGTGGTGGGACGTAGGGAAGGTGCGCGCCCGGCTCTTCTGCCGTGACTACACCCGGGGCACCAGCCGACGGAGGGATGCAGCGATAGAGCATGTGGAACGGGAGGTCTTAGAGCTGGAGAGGCGTCTGGCCGCCAGCCCCGAGGATCCACCCCTCTGCGGAGCGTGCCGGGAGAAGCGGGAGGAGCTCCGGAGCCTCGAGGACCATCGGGCCCGGGGTGCCTTGTTCGATCCCGCATCCGTCTCCTTCGGGAGATGGATTGCGGCTCCCGCTTCTTCTACGCCCTGGAAAAAGAGGGGGGCTAAGAAACATATCATCTGCCTACTGACTGAGGATGGCACCCCCCTCACGGATCCGGTGGAGATGTGCGAGAGGGCGAGAGCCTTCTACGCAAGCCTTTTCTCCCCGGAGCCGACCGATCCTAATGCTTGCAGAGTGCTGTGGGAGGAGCTCCCGACGGTCAGCGTGGGCGACCGAGACCGGCTAGAGCTGCCTCTCACTCTGGCCGAGTTCTCGGAAGCCCTCCGTCGCATGCCCACCAATAAATCTCCGGGCATGGACGGGCTGACCGTGGAGTTCTACCGCGTGTTCTGGGATGTCCTGGGCCCAGACCTAGTCACCGTCTGGGCCGAGTCTTTGCAGAGCGGGGTCCTCCCTCTTTCGTGCAGGCGAGCCGTGCTCCCTTATTGCCGAAGAAGGGGGACCTCCGCGATTTACGAAATTGGCGTCCCGTCTCGCTCCTCAGCACGGACTACAAAATCGTGGCAAAAGCCATCTCCCTGAGGCTAGGGTCCGTGCTGGCGGACGTGGTCCACCCAGACCAGACCTACACCGTCCCGGGCCGCAGTATCTTCGACAACCTCTATCTGGTCCGGGACCTATTGGAACTTGGGTGTAGGGATGGTCTGTCGTTCGCCCTCCTGTCCTTAGATCAAGAGAAGGCGTTCGACAGGATGGATCACGGGTATCTCCTGAGCACTCTGCAGCATTTGGCTTCGGACCAGA